>NC_066568.1:11224968-11273220 GCF_024679095.1 Eriocheir sinensis | reverse complement strand
CAAGTTTGAGGCTCAGGTCAAGCAGAAACTTAAGAATCCAATGGCATTTTTCAAGTGCCATTTTGTGCTGGAGAATGTTTAGTGTGTGAGGAGGAGGAGGAGGAGAGAGAGGAAGGAAGAGGAGGAAAAATATGCTTGTGTGTAATGGAGAATGTGTCATGAAAGAGAAAGATAGGAGAGGAAGAAAGAAAAGGAAGGAAGGAAAGAAAAGAAAGCAAGATATCAATTCAAAAAGGATAGAAATATAAAAAAAAAGGAAAGCTGAAAGGAAAGAATAGGAAGAGAAAGCAGGATATGAATGCAAAAGTGACAAAAATAAATAAAATGAAATGAAAGAAGAAACAAAGGAAGGAAAGAAAAGGAAGCAAAACAGACAAAAAAATGAAGCTATATTATTTTCTCCTAGAAGTCAAAAGGAAGGAAGGTCTTTATCTTATAACTAAAAGCACCTTATATATATATACACACACACATGCACCATTATGCTTGCTTGACGCCACAGAGGGAGAGAAAAGAGGAGAGAAAAAGAGGGTGGGAGAGAGAGAGAGAGAGAGAGAAGTACAGGAACATGAGGAGGAGGAGAAG
Organism: Eriocheir sinensis; assembly: GCF_024679095.1. Lineage (NCBI taxonomy): Eukaryota > Metazoa > Arthropoda > Malacostraca > Decapoda > Varunidae > Eriocheir > Eriocheir sinensis. The sequence continues at coordinate 11,272,635 of NC_066568.1, read as the reverse complement.
GAGGAAGAGAAAACAGAAGAGAAAGAATATGATACGGAAAGATTATTATTATTATTATTACTATTATTATTATTATTATTACCTTGACCAGTGATATAAATAGGGACCTCTATGTTCTAATTATAAGCTTGTAATTACTATAGCACAAACAAACACCATTGAAGGTATTTTGATGTTTGCACCACTGAGCTTGTGTGTGTATGTGTGTGTGAGAGAGAGAGAGAGAGAGAGAGAGAGAGAGTAGATATTGTATAAAAGAATGTATATGTAGAAGAATGCGAGAAAGAAAAGAAAGGAAGAAATAGAAAGAAAGAGAGAATTAAAGGAATGTAGGAAGGAGAGGAAATTAGAAAAAAAAAAAAATCAAATCGAGAAAGAAAAGAAAATTAAAAGAGAAAGAAAAAAAAGAAAGAAGGAAAGAAAGGAAAGAAAAGAAATAAATTACAGATAAATCTATATATACAGTAACCAGCAGTGTACATTTGAGTGCCAGGTAGTGCCAATATTAAAGACCTTAGTGAGTGCCATTCAAGAGTGTGATAAGTGCCATAGTAAGGTCTTGGCACTAATGAGAAGGAGTTATATTAGAAGATTGAGTGCCATATGAGAGAGAGAGAGAGAGAGAGAGAGAGAGAGAGAGAGAGAGAGAGAGAGAGAGAGAGAGAAAGGAGGAAGAAAAGGATAATTATGTAGATATTGAAGAGAGAGAGAGAGTTAGTGAAATGCAGACAAAACAAATTATTACCATTATTATTATTATTATTATTATTTTTATTATTATTATCATTAGGGTCTTGACGACAGTATTAGCAAGTGTATTAATTCCTATGTTAGTCTTGAGTTTAAGGAGAAGTACTTATTAATATATATTGTGAGGGAGATTGTATTATTTTTAACCATGGAACAGATTACCAATGTTTGTTAGTAGTATGTATGTTTCTTCTTCTGCTTCTTCTTCTGCTTCTTCTTCTTCTTTATCTTTTTCTTCTTTTTATTTTTCTTCTTTCTGATCTTTTCCTTTTTTCATTTCTTTAGTTTTTCTTCTCTCTCTCTCTCTCTCTCTCTCTCTCTCTCTCTCTCTCTCTCTCTCTCTCTCTCTCTCTCTCTCTCTCTCTCTCTCTTCTATATATATATATATATATATATATATATATATATATATATATATATATATATATATATATATATATATATATATATAAAATGAAGGCTGCTTTCATATAAATAATTCCATTTTTTTACTTTTTCATTCCTTGTACGATTTTAAGGAAAGTTGATAATTTAGAAGGGATGAAGAGTGTGTGTGTGTGTGTGTGTGTGTGTGTGTGTGTGTGTGTGTGTGTGTGTGTGAGAGAGGGAATTATCTATTTATTTTCGTATACTAACCTCAAGAGAGAGAGAGAGAGAGAGAGAGAGAGAGAGAGAGAGAGAGAGAGAGTAAGCTGAACTTTCACTAGACTGTATACAGCTGATTGTGGAAAGCTTGAAATACAACACATTGATACGAAGCGTCTATTATTTATGCCTTTAATTAAGCTGCTGGTGTTAGAACAAGCTTGCGAAGATTGGATAAGGTAAAAAATTGATGCTCGTCCTGCTGGTATGAATTAATGTATAAATAAAATAAATAAATAAAGTCAATAAACGTAATGTATCGTCTCGTAATGTATTTTTCTTCGTGTTCTTCATCTTGTTCTTGTTCTTCCTTATCTTGTTCTTGTTCTATTTCTTCCTCTTTCGCTTCCTTCCTGTGTAAATCTATGTAAATCTTTCCCGTGCCCCGCTAAGCCCCTCCCACCTCTGCCGTGGCCCGCTAAGACCCGCCCACTCTGCCTTAAGCCACGCCCCCTCACCTCAGCCAATCAGCACCTGTGCTTGCCTCCAAATCCATGATGGCCGCCGTCCGTTGCCATGACAACCTCCCGTTATCTTTGTGTGAGTGCGTGCGTTTGTGTGTTATAAACCAAGCAAGTGGTAATAGTAGTAGTAGTAGGCTATATATGGCAAGTATTAGTAGAAGTAGTATTAGTATTAGTAGGAATAGTAGACTAGTAGTATAAACATATACAGTAGTAGTAGCGGTAGTCTGAGGTTTCTAAGAGGCTTCCTGATCATCTGTCTTCCACAAGGGCAGAACTCTATGCCATATATGAAGCCCCCCATATCACTATAGCTCTCACTTCTCAGGAAAGATGTGTACTTGTTTGTTGATAGTCAATGTGCCTTGTATGCTCTTCTGTCCTCCTCCCCTTCTGACTGTGATATAGTCAAGTGCCTTAGTGCCCTTATATAGCCTGCTGGAGCGCTGTGGTGCTACTGCAGACACTTCATATCTGGGTGCCCTCACATGTTGGGCTGCCCCATAATGAAAAGGCAGACAGACTTGCTCGTGCTGCCTCTGATGATCTCAATGTACACCCAGGTGTTGAATACACATTTAATTATGTTAAGAATAGACTAAGATCCCTTAATTGTTAGTGAGTCTGTTACCAATCATGCAGCTTAATTGCCTTGAGGTGTCAGGATGGTAGTCCCTCCAGCATTCACTATGCCCAGGTATCAAGTATCTGCACCCACACTTATGGTAGGCTTAGTGCATCCTATGATCTGGTGGTGATGCGGCTGAGGCTGGGCTATAGATATTACTGGGAGGTCAGTGGGGCTGACCCTGTACCTTGCCGCTTGTGTGCCAGGCCAGGGGGTCACACGTACGCTCAAATACTATGTCCTGCAATGTTCTGCTTTTAGTGCCTACCGCCCACAGGGCCACTGGGACCTGCCTGGGCTGGTGGGCTGGTTCATTAACAATAATGTTCTTTCAGCTGTGCTATAGTGAGTATCCTGCATTTGCCTCTAGATTGTAGTTCATATGTACAGTCCCTTATGTCTGCTCCCTTGACTAAATCAAGGCCTTTATTTATTTATTTATTATTATTTTTTTTTTAGCACTTGTCCCCTAGCTACCATTGTATCTTTTTAGTTTCCTGGTGCTACTTAAACATGTATCCTTAGTTGTATAATCACACTCTGTACTGCCTGGGGGTTGGGATGGCATGCCCCTCCCTTCTCCTTTGTTATTTTACTTGCAACAATAAACTATCAATCAATCATTGGTTATACGTTTCCACGCACCATATACGTGACTGGAGCGCCTCGATCCCTCATAATTTTTAGACTGCAGTACAATTAATAGACTCATTCAGAAAACGAATACATTCACTTGTCACCAAACACACCAACACTAACAATCAATTACACTTTATTCTCATCCCTCCCCAACAACCAACATAAATATATGCGCGTGTTATGCATCTGAAACTGCCCTGCGCATTATAATCCGCAGCGGCGCGGCGCGAGCGCTGTGTGGTACCGGTACTAAAGGTGTTTGATGCTGGCAGCAGTACCTTTGAGAATGTACAGTTGATACCGGTACCAGTACCGTACTGTGACGTTCGGTGAGTACCGTAAAGTAGGTACCGCTAATACCGGTACCAGTACCGGTACCTGGCCTGCCCAGCCCTAGCTGAGCGCCATATTGTTATCTTGTTTCGGTCGGACAATCAAGGGAAAAAAATCATCGTCGAGCAGTGTAAGTCGTGCCCCGAGGAACCCCCTCACGCTGGACCCGGCGACCTGAACACCCGGCGAACACGGGGGCGTGGCGGCGGGGCGGGGGTCGGCGAGCCGGGGGTGCAGTGTGCCTTGTTGCGACTGGCTGGGCGGGTCAACCCCAGGCCAGGGAGGGAGGCGGCGAGGACGAGGGACGAGGGGTAGGGAGACGTAGGAGGAACAAGTGCTGAGTCTGGGTGACTGCCGGCAATATATTGAAGGGTGAGGTGAGGTGTTCTCGGCACGAGGGTCGCCACCGTGCTGAGGGTGACCCTACGCCAGGCGGCCGAGGGGGGGGAGGGGAGGGCTGCCACTTGTTGGGCTGACCCGGAAAAAATATTTGCTCGATTTATTGTAATTTGGGTAACTTCTTTCATGCACTGACACTTTTACAGAATCACACCCAACTTGCTCTATGGACTGACTGATACAGATACTCACAGAACATAAGAACATAGGGAGACTGCAAGAGGCTGAGTGGCCTGCACATTTTGCTTAGACTCATTCGACCGGTTTAGTCGTCGCACTACACTACCACCTGTCATCCTCGTCCATGTAGCTATCAAGTCTACTCTTAAAACAAGCTATCGTCCCTGCACTAACTATGTGATTGCTTAGTCTATTCCATTCCCCCACCACCCTATTACTAAACCAATGCCTGTCTATTTCCCTCCTAAATCTATACTTTTCTAATTTAAATCCATTACTGCATGTTCTATCCTGCTGGCTAATTCTCAGTACTTTACTCATATCGTCTATATTGTAACCCTTGACCCATTTGAATACTTCTGTCAGATCTCCCTGCACTCTTCATCTTTCTAGGGAATGTAAGTTGAGATGTTTCAGCCTATCTTGATATTTGAGGTTCCTAATGAAATGCCACAATTCTCCTCTTTACTACACTCCAACACAACCACCGCGTGTAACGAAACACACAAGAAATTAATCCAGACAAGGAAAGTTTTTGCCGGCACCAGGGATCGAACCCGCGACCAGTGAGACAGGAGAGCCACTCCTTAACCAGTCGGCCAAGAGGTACCCCCATCACAGAGTGAGTTATGGGAGGCTCGCCCATCAGGCTCGTCGCCGCACTACATGGCTCCCCATTCCTATGTAGGTTAATTTCTGTGTTGAAGTTTCCCATTTTCTGACACAACAGAATCAGAAGAGAGGATGCCACCAGTGAAATGCCAGAATTCTCCTCTTTCCTACACTCCCACACGACCTCTGCGTGTAACGAAACACACAAGAAATTAATCCAGACAAGGAAAGTTTTTGCCAGCGCCGGGGATCGAACCCGCGACCAGCGGGACTAGTACTTTATTTATATCCAGAAATACTTTAAACTTGCTCCATAAACTGATACTGGGCATTCTTAACTTAAACTCCCATCAGTTCACTGGTTGACAGTTCCTTTGAGGTTAATTTTGTTGCAATGCCCATCACTGATAACTAGTTCTGTGGCAAATCACTTGATTCTGGGATATGAACAACTAATTAAGTGGTAACAGGTTGGTAAATATCAAGCCAGTCAAAGGTGGCAGACCCCTCCACCACTTAACCAGCGTGCTTCCACTCCAAGTTTTCTTAAACTTATAGAATCCTCCTGAACTTAATGGATTGTAACCTATCACTTCTACAGGTTGAGAATCTCTTATCCAAAATCCCTGGGACCGAAAGTGTTGCAGATTTTGGATTTTTTTTGAATTGGGAATATGCAGGCCTTTTTGACATTTTCAACAATATTTTTACACCACAGAGCACAAAACACACGGTAATCACAATGAGTAACGAGCGAAGGTATTACTGTGATGACTGCTGACAACAAACTAACGCATAGCAGCACCAGAGTTGCCAGGTCATGGACCATGTTCCCGTCCAATCCAATCCCACAAACTGCCCTGAGCTCGCGGTGGTGGCGGGCAGATGTTTTTACGCCCAAGGTGTTGACACAGCAATACCAATTAGGCGGGTATACCGCGGACCTGGCAACTCAGAGCAGCACACAACAGCTGTGCGTGGTGGAACCCTTCCATCACTTTGTGGAATTTTCCATTTGTGATGCGTCATGTCAACATTAAAAAAAAATTTGGATTTTGGAATTTTGGATAAAGGATTCTCTACCTGAATTGATAGTAATCTGTTGTCACTGGAATGGTATTCTATTGTTGTTTGATTAGCTGCTCAAATCTCAGAAACAAGTATTTTTTTTTATGTAGAGAAAGGGCTTTAGAAACAAGTATTTTTTGATGGAGATTGATGTAGAGAAAGGTGCAAGGCCATGATATATGACTCTTTCTTGGCCCATGCTGCCCTCTGGTGATCCTTTTGGCCGAAGTCACTGAAGTTAAGGTTGATAGAAGATCTGGGCAGCACATGAGTAATCTTCCGCCACCGAAATGGTTGAAAATTGTCAGCGTGCATCGGTGGGACTCAAACCTAGGTCCTCGGGCTCACCATGCCTTCACACTGATCACTCATAGTGCACTGCATACGTGTCGAGAAATTGAGAAAATATTTTATAACACTACTGCTTGATTTAGCTTTCTTGCTGTTAAATATTTTAATCTATACTTCTGCCCTGGCCTGTTTATGGCTCCTGTTTTATATATTTTACATTATCTGCTGTGTATAAGGAAACTAATAGTAAGAATAAATGCATGCTAAAATTGTGAAAGGAAAATTATTTCATTGGAAATGGAGGATGAACATTTTCATTACCTTTACCATTTGGGCTCCACAACACCCTATAGTAGGTGATGCAGCAGCATCCTGACACACAAACACTTATCTGCTATTACATCTCACTTCAGTGTAGGGATTGGCTTGATTGATACTCATTTTCTTGTTGGGAACACTAATTGTAATGCATTTCATGAAAATCTGAGAAGCATTGTGTGTGTGGCGGCTGTGGACACTGTGTGTCAGCCTTGCGCTGCCCATGATAAGAGGAGAGAGTGGGGGATCTGTTAACATGTACTGTGGCTGCTTGTTTCCTGTGCAGCACAGGCCACACCCACACACAATGACTGCATAGCATGACCATATACTGGAACACTGCTTTTCACTGAAACCTTGCAATATAAAATCTTAATGACATGTCTGTTGTGTTGGCAGGGGAAGGTGAAGGAGGGAGGATGGCACAGTTTGGCACAGGCAAGGCACCGCCACCATGGCAGCAGCGGCCCCAGACCACCTCTCAGCTGCAGCCGTCACTCCTGGGGCAGCATCCGTCAGCCCCAACCCAGCAGCTGGTGCTGGGGGCAGCCCCACAGCAGCCCCAGTATGCCCCAGTGCAGCAGAGCATGATCCAGCCCCCAGGCCTGGGGGGCCTGCAGACCCTGGCCCAGCCAGCCATCACACAGCAAACCATCGGGCAGCCCACAGCAGCGGCCAGCCTGATGGGCCAGCCTCCCATCACCCAGGCCCTGCAGCCCCCCAGCCTGGTGAACCCTGCACAGATAACCACCACACAGATGCAGCAACAGATGCAGCCCCAGCCCCAGCCTCAGCCCCAGCCCCAGCCTCAGGTAATTGTCGAAAATGGGCAGAGTAAGGCTGGTAGCCATGTTGAGGTTTAGTGAAGATACAGGTAATGCTACACTAACACTGGGGAAGGAGTGACACAGACTCAGCAGCCATGTTGTGAGTGGCAGGACCATGTACACCTGCCACCAAAGGCTAGGTAAAGTCATGGATAGCAAGGACAGCTGCAGGGTCACCATATGACATCATTATTGTTGAATCAGACTTGGCAGTGAATCAGCAAAAATTGCTTTGGAACCTGTATTGACTTTGTTTGATTACCTGGTTGTCCACCACTTCCTCCTAAGATTTCACAATATTGTTGAGGAATAAGATCTGAAACTTTATCTTCTTGCAGGAATTTGCAATATGTATGAGGAATAGATAAGAAATTAGGCTTTCTTTTAAGATAAAAACACTGTTAGTGAAAGAGTAATTTGATAATTAGAGCTTAGTATGGTAATTAGCCTGTGATGAGGTCCTGGGTGGATGGGCGGTGTTGGGCCCTCAGGAGCTGCCTGCTCTCTAGTGGCCTAGTGCCTGGCCTCACTCAGACCTTTCATTATGTTACTCTGCAGGTGACGGCCGTGACATACCCTGCCCCTAGGGCACTGGCTCCCCCAGGGGCCTTCAACCCAGCAGCCACACCAAGCAACCTTGCCACCATAGCCCCCAACCTGCAGACCAACATACAAAATAACATAGCCAGCAGCAGCAACAACCAGCAGCCCCAGAAGCAGCGCGTCTTCACCGGCACCATCACCAAGCTGTGTGCTGACTTTGGCTTTGTCGACGAGGATGTGTTCTTCCAGACAAGGTGAGAGTGTTCTGTGTGTTGTAGCCATGGGGGTGTTCTGTGTGTTGTAGCCATGGGGGTGTCCTGTGTGTTGTAACCATGGGGGTGTTCTGTGTTTTGTGTGTTGTAGCCAGAGGGTTGTCTGAAAATTGCATACCAAATGTAGTTGAGACAGAAAGTACAGACTTAATAAAATTGACAACCATGGTTTGAACTAATGTAGCCAAGGGATGGGAGATCAGATAAAGTGAGGAGGGCAAGATGACTACGTAATGCTGTTTTCAGTCGGTTCAAAAACTATTCTCTGGTTGGGGCCGTCCAAGAGGACCGGCATTTCGGGTGGCACCTAAAAAGGAAGGGGGAAAAAATCTTGCAGTAGAGGGGGAGGGGCAGGTGGAGTTGGAGTCGCAACCTTAAAATTTCCCGAAGTTGGAGTCTGAAATTTTGAACTCCGACTCCACACCCACAATGTGTATTGTAGCCGTGGGGGGTGGACTATAGTATGTACTTGGCTTGGTGTGTAGAGAGTGGGAGCAAGAAGGAAGCTAATATGAGTGTGTGCTCTGCCCCCCCCAGCTGTGTCAAGGGCCAGGCACCCAAGGTAGGGGACCGTGTGCTGGTGGAGGCGACCTACAACCCCAACATGCCCTTCAAGTGGAATGCCAACCGTGTGCAGGTCATCCCCGGCCCTGCTGGCGCCCCCTCACAGAACCAGAGCCGTGCCAGTCTTCCTGTCAGAGAAGTGGGTAACCGCAGCGGCTCCTACAATGCTGTGCCTCCACCCAACTTTAGCAGCGGTGAGTTGATGGACTGTTTGGCGTGGCTTATTCCCTTTCTGACTGACTCCAGCCTGTATTTTTAAACATATCAGAGCCTCAGTTTCCCCGTCTGAAAAGCCTCTTGTAAAAGTTGCTGGGATTTCCGTGGACTTTTTTGATGCTAGTGATAGTTTTACATGGCTTCTACATCTTAAATGGAAAAAACACTCATGAATACTAGGTCAGTCTTCTCTGTGGCCCTGGGAAATAGTCGTAATGGGAGATTGATATGCTGAGGAAGATGGATCTTGGACTTCTACTCCTCCTCCTTATCGACATTATCATCATCACCATCTTCATCATGACAACATGAAGAGTAAACTGAATACTGAAGTGCTTTCATCTGGTCTGCAGGGATTAAAATAGATAAAGTCTCCAGAGCAGGCTTTTTTTTTTATTTTTTTTATTTATTTATTTTTTTCCAACCTTTATCCCCAGTAGGCTTTCTTGATTGGGCCTCCTAGTCGGCCCCAGCTTGTAAGTGGAGCAGGCAAGTGTTTTGTAGTGGCACCATCTTCCTTGGTTCATTCTGGCCCCCAAAGCTCATTTATGACCCTCTTTAGAGAGTTGATCTAGAATCTAGGATTCTAGGTTGATAGGAAGTCTTTAGGACAGAATGTGGGTAGTCTTGTGCCACTCGGCTATGAGTGAACATTGTTAGCCTGTAGCGGTGGGCGGGACTCAAACCTGGGTCCTCCAGGACACAGCGCTTGCATGCTGACCACTCAGCCACTGCTTTCACAAATTAAATCACCAGAGTAGCACATTATTTTGCAACAATAAATAATCAAATTGAAATTCTCAGCAGGATGTTTACTGGTCAGCAGGTGAAGTGAGCTCATGTCATTCAAAGTCTTCTAATTTTTTTCTAATATTACCATTGAAGCCCTGCAACGTGTTGCTGTATTGTGTAATATTTTTTAACATCCATTTAAAGAAATAATATAACCACTTGAGGGCAAGAATTTGTATTATTTACTAATTAATGTCATTGGTAAGCTCCATTGGGGAGCCCCCCCGGCCACCAGAGCTCCATTACCAGAGGTTCCAATCTCTGGTACTGATGCAAACAAACAGCGCCTCGAAAGACGACTGTGAAAGCGGATTTGTGGCGACCGCCGCTCATTGGTAATGATCAACACAGACAAACGTGACTGTGAAAGCGGCCCTTAGTCTCTATTATCCCCCTTTTTGTGCTGTGTATTTTCTCATTTTGTGCAGTGTGTGTTTGCTTCCTTTGTGTGCAATGTATGTTTCCTCTTTATTTTGTGTGGTGTGTGTTTACTCTTTTTGTGCAGTGAGTGTTAACTCCTTCTATGCTGTGATCCCAGAGGCTGCCGCAGGAAGCTTCAGTGCCCGCAGTGTTTTGGGTCCCCGTGCACGTTCCCCAAGGAGGGACAGGAGAGAGGAGCGCTGCCGGACGTCACGGGACAGAGACCGGGAGCGTGGAGACAAGGACAAGGAGGAAAAGAGAGAGAGTAGGAAGAGGAGCAGGAGCAGGGGCAGGTCGCGCTCCCCCCCTAGGCGCAGGATGAGGGTGGTGCCGCGCTACAACGTCCAGGTGCCCAAGATACTCCTGCACATGTAAGTATGGGGAGCGTATTGTTAGTCATTTTGGGGTTCACACACACACACACACACACACACACACACACACATAGTGCCCGGTAGCTCAGTGGATAGAGGGTCTGCCCCACAACCAGAAGGACCGGGGTTCAAGTCCCCGGCCGGGTGAAGATAAGTTGGGTTTATCTTCTTTCACGTGTAGTCCCTGTCCACCTAGCAGTGAGTAGGTACGCAATGTCAGGCAAGGAGTTGTGACCTCGTTGTCGCAGTGTGTTGTGTGTGAATGGTCTCAGCCCTACCCAAAGATCGGTACTATGAGCTCTGTGCTCTTCTGTAGGGGAACAGCTGGCAGTCTCGAGAGAGACCCGCAGCAGACCAAGAGGCGAATCATACAGACACGCACTCTCACACACACACACACACACACACACACACACACACACACACACACACACACACACACACATGCACATTTGGTAAGGCTTCAATAGAGGTTGTTTTAATATTTCCATGGGTAGTTTTAGGAACCTAGTGAGAGTTTGGCAAGGCTTCTCCACCATTAATGCAAAAGAACACTCAAGAGAACCCCAAGCAATCTCCTTTGTAGGGTTTGAAAATATTTGTTGTGAGAGCTGAAAGTTTCTGAGAATTCATGAATAGTTTTGGCTGAACAGTCTCCTAGAGGTTATTCTAGGTGTCAATGTGTCTTTGAGGAAAACTATGTTTCTTGATATCTTTAAGGCACTTTCGGCTGTAGTGTTAGTCTTCCCCATTCTCGTTCCCTTCCCTTTCCTGTGGCCATAAACCGCAGTGTTAATTGTCCCCATGTAGTTGGGGTTGCTTTATGTTACCCCGTGAAGGACTGGATGGGGTCGGAAAAGTGTTGACTCCGCGTGGTAGAAAGCAGGACATCTTCATCTCCTCTTCGCATATTTTGTGAATAAATAGTTCTATTTGTTATTATAGAAGGACATATATTGAAAAGTATCAGAATATTTTTATGACTGATATTATATTGCAAACTTTGCTGAAGTTAATATATATTTTTTAGTTTGTAAAGGCTCTGGTGCTTCCATTTGATTGTAAACGTAGTTATTCAATCAGTCTAGCTTTGTCTGCCTGTCTGTAAACACCCCTGCTCTTTGTCCATCAGTGCCTCATCCTTCATCTAGTATAATCAACAAACTGTTGTGTAGGAAAATGGTTGGAAATAGAAAACTTTCAGCTCGTACAATGGAGAAAGTTAGTTAGGGACCCTCAGATATAATGAATTTTCAAATATAACATCACCCCCTTCCTCCAGTTGATCTGTTAAAGCTTGTGATTAATGTACTCTAGGCATGGAAGACAGTTATGATTATGACCTTGAGTCAGTTCTTTTATATATAGATATTCTTTTATTTTAAAGTTAACCTTATGTCATCATGATTGAGTCATAAGATGAAAAGAAAAGGGTAACAACGAAAACAGAAGAAGTGATGCTTAAAATAGGATGCAATATGCTCTGATGTCAACTGTAGGATGAAGGCTTTGTGTCAGCCCTTGCACCCACCACTGAACCCATGCTGCCCGCCTCATAGTGAAGGGCTGGAACAGTCCTCTTCCTCCACCACTCTTCTCTTTACCATTGCACCATCAGCCAACAGACTAGTGTAGCTATTCAACCTTTCCACCATGCCATTGATATGTAAATAAAAGACATTACTGTGTGTGTGTGTGTGCTTGCATGTGTGTGTGTGCCAGGCAGCACAGTAAAGAGGCCGTTGTTGTTGTCTCCCCTGCAGGAAGGAGGCCAATGTGCTGGAGCTCAAGAAGCGCTACAGTAACCTGTACGTGCCGTCTGACGTGTTCCTGGCTAGACCGCTCTGGTCTGATACCTTCCCCGCCCACCGCCCCTTCCAGTTCCCGCGCCCCGTCTCCTTCCACATCATGAACAAGGAGGTGGACCCGGTGGTGGAGAATGACTCCATCTATGACACGCCAGACGCCAACCACAGCTTTGCCGCCAAGGTGAGTCATTATTTTATTACCTTTTATTTACGTTTTAACAGCAATGGAAGCAGCTCAAGGGCAACAAAAAAGTTTGCTAAGCACTGTCAGTCAGTATGAGTGGCCAGAAGAGAGGTCAATTTTGGATGAAGAGGGCAGGGCTGCCACTAAGAATTTTTCCTGGGCGTTCAAACCCCCAGGCATTTTGTATAGGGTCCCAAGGTAAAATTCAAGGGTCCCATACAAAAACTCGGGGTTCCATGTATGATCTTGAATGCCCAGTCCATTGGCTTCTGATTTTCTGTCTGTTTGGGTGTTGTCAACCCCTCCTTGGTAGCATGCTAGCTTTGCACCTGACATGTGGGCTGGGTTTACTTCAAGTCATGAAGAGGTATTTTTCTGTTAATAAAGGATGTTTGAAAGGGAAAATGAAGTACTGGATGGAAAGCTACTCAAGGGGAAAAGAGATGAGAACAGTTGTAAAGGACACGAAATCGGATTGGAGAATTGTAGAGAGCGGAGTGCCTCAAGGATCGGTATTGGCACCTGTACTCTTCCTAGTATATGTAAATGATATGCTGGAGGGAGTAAATAGTTATATGAGCCTGTTTGTAGACGATGCAAAACTGCTAAGACATATTAGAAACAGTAAAGAGTAAAGACAGTGAAATTCTGCAAGATGACCTGAACAAGATTTGGAAATGGAGTATTAAATGGGAGATGGAATTCAATGTGAAGAAATGTCATGTAATGGAAATGGGAAAGAGTGAAGAGAGACCAAAATGGACATATAGAATGGGAGATGGAGAAATAGTAAAGAAAGTTTAAGAAGAGAGAGATCTGGGAGTGACAATAAAAGGTAATCAACAGCCAGAGAGTCATGCAAATAGGATATTCGGTGATACATATAAAATGGTGAGAAACATAGGATTAGCATTCCACTACATGGATAAGGATATGATGAAAAAGTTAATAACCACTATGATTAGACCAAAACTGGAATATGCGGAGGCAGTGTGGTCTCCCCATAAGAAGAAACAAAAAAAACTAGAGAGAATACAAAGAATGTCAACAAGAATGGTTCCAGAACTGGAGGGATTGACATATGAAGAAAGATTAAAGGAAATGGACCTACCAACACTGGAACAAAGAAGAGAAAGGGGAGACTTAATACAGATTTATAAATTATTGAGCAAAATGGAAGGTGTAGATAATGAGGAGTTACTACTAAAAGAAGGAATAAACACCAGGAACAAAAGCGGACACCGTAAAAAATTGAGGAAAGGAAGATACTTGAAATACATAAAGAAATATAGCTTCCCGCAAAGAAATATAGCTTCCCGCAAAGAAATATAGAGGTTTGGAACAGACTAAGTGAGGATGTAGTATCGGTGAAGTGTGCAAAACTTTAAGGAAAAGTTGGACAAATTCAGATACGGAGACGGGACCACACAAGCATAAGTCCAGGCCCTGTAAAGCTACAACTAGGTTAATACTTCTAGGTAAATACAATTAGGTGAACACACACACACACACACACACACACACACACACACACACACACACACACACACACACATGCGCACACGCAGGCACGCACACACACACACACTCTCTCTCTCTCTCTCAGAAATAATATGGTTATCCATCCACAAGTTTTCAGAAGATATGACAAACCACAGAAAATGAATGTTCTTTTCATGGTAAACTATTTAACCCCTAAAGGGCCGGCCTGGGTGGTCATCTACAACATCCACAGGACCGGCACCTCAGCACCAAACACCGAAAATAGCCTATATTCACACACTTGATTCTGCTGAACTACAATGCAATAACAAATTAGTTTGTCGTCATAGTCATCATCAACTCTTCTTCTTTTTAATTATTGCATGAAAACGTTTCTATGTGCTGTGGTTTTGGAGAAATATTGAGTTGAAGAGGAGAGACTTTTGGAGTTAGCGAGGCTCTTGCCCGCTCTGCGTTCGTTTCGCTTGTGTGGCCTTGACTAGTGCGTAATGAAAACGGATGCCCCCATGCTCTAATTCTTATATATAGTCAATACTCTAAGCTTTCTCTATGTAACACAGTCTTGTGATGTGTGGTTTGGGAGTCATTGTAGCATACTCTTCTCATTCTCGTGTTGCTCTGCTGGGCTCGGCAGGGTCTGGCAGGAAATCGGACGCGTCAGAATCCGTGTCAGTACGCCTGTCCATCGTGAGAGCGGGCAAGATTCTGAAGCAGTAGCCTAAACATATCTCTGGCAGTGTTGCCAACGAATGGTCATCGAAAATTACCGAAAAGTAAATAAATTTAGCGCGAAAAAAGCAAAGCGGCTATAACCGCCCCCGGCCCTTCCGTGGAAAAGCGGCTATAGCCGCCTCCGGCCCTTTAGGGGTTAAGGCATGATGTCATATGTATGTCTTGGTTTCCTGTCTGCGGCAGGACATGACGTCATATATATATGTCATGGTTTGGAACAGGTTAAGACTCGCTTCACTATTCCACTGAGCACACGTCAGGATCAACGTTGCCTTACAAGATGGGAATGTGACCATGTTTGAGCCACTGGCAGTACAGAGTTGTATGGAAGGTGATGTGCATGTTTATGAGGTTCATCTGGACCATTGTATAATGTTAACAATGGGTGCAGGCAGCAGGGGGGGAAGAAGGATGGAGTGACAAAGTTAGACAGGTAGAGGAGGACCATTCTCTTGTAGGCTCCTTGTACCCTAGGGCCATTCTTACAGTCGTTTCCGAATGTTCGGAAGACGGTCCCTAACACGTTCTGGTGGCTTCTACAGTAGTAGTAGTAGTATAGTAGTAGTGGTAGTAGTAGTAGTAGTAGTAGTAGTAGTACTAGTACGACTACTACTACTACTACTACTACTACTACTACTGTAGAAGCCACCCGAACGTGTTAGGGACCGTCTTCCGAACATTCGGAGACGACTGTAAGAATGGCCCCTAGTGTAGGTTGACTTTACCTCATGTAGTGTGTCTGTGTATCCTTGTGTCAGTGCTTGGTGCTGACCTGCTGTTGCCTGTTCCCCTGCCAGGTCATGCTGATGGCTGTGCCCGCCTTGGAGGACATCTTCCATCGGTCCTGTGCCCTCAGCGAAGACCCCAGCGACATCCGAGAGTGCTTTGTCCATCCAACGCGCTTGATCAACTTCCTGGTTGGTCTGAAGGGCAAGAATGAGACCATGGCCATCGGTGGCTACTGGAGCCCCTCCCTGGATGGCCCTAACCCAGAGAAGGACCCCAACGTTCTCATCCGCACCGCTGTTCGGACCTGCCGGGCCTTGACGGGGATTGACCTCTCAGGGTGCACCACCTGGTAATGCCTTGGATCTAGTGTTGTGGTCACCTGTGTGCTCCTGGGGCAGGGTGGGAGGGAGGGGCAGAAGGAGGAGAAAGGCTGGGAGGCATGCATAAGTGTGTGTGTGTGTGGACCCTCTCTTGGCTCATGGTGGTGGTGGTCACAGGTTTTTCTCCTTGGTGTAAGTTCCTGTGTGTGTGTGTGTGTGTGTGTGTGTGTTTTTCTGTGCTTCCCACCTTTCCTAGTTTATTCCTAGCACTAAACACCTTTTACTTACCTCATCACTGCTGCAAGTTAGTCTGAGGCATATGCTTTAGTGCTTCATGAAATTTGCATTTCTTCCACAGAAAGGAAACTTTTGCTGGCTTCTTGAGTGACTGAAGGAAGTTTTATTAGTTCTAACTTTGGAATATAGTGTTGTTAATCCTGAACAGGACTCAGAGAGGGAGAGAGAGTAGCATCAAGAACTGTACATAAATCTAGACCTTCCTTACTCTGCCTGCTCATGGGCAAGACCTCTTCTGTGTTGCTGCATTTAGTGCTTGCTCACATGGAGTTAAGCAATCTGCACCTCAGCACAGTTCTTTTTTGTTAGTAGCACCATGCAGTGTACCCAGGGCCAGATTATGTCTTGCGGTGCCCTGGGGCCTCAAAGTTCATGGGTCCTGTTGGTACAATTTAAGAGCCACACTGGTGAGGCATCTCTGGACTTACTCTTGAGAGCTAAGAGTTGTAACCATAGCACGGGTCCCCTGTGGTCACAGTAACTCAGTGACTCTGATAGTGATACAGATGTTCCCAATAGTAATACGAATGGTCCCAATAGTAATATGACTAGGCCTTATTGTAATACAGCTGGGTGTATTAGTAAAACAAAGGGCCTTTATTGTAATATGAATGGTGTCATACAAATGGGTTCCATAAGAATATGAATGGGCCTAATGGTAATTTGAAGGGGCCTAATGGTAATTTGAAGGGGCCTAATGGTAATATGAATTGGTCTAATAGTAATATGTATGTCCTTAATGGTAATAAAAGTGATTTAATAGGAATACAAATGGGCTTAATAGTAATGGGTTTAACAATCACATGTCTAATCAGCTCTGGTCAGGCTGACTAATAAACAAGACAAGAAGTCAGGGCTGCATTAAGCCATGCTAGAGCCAGAGACTCAATTCGGGGGCAAAGAGCATGACTGACTGTAGTTCTTGAAGGTCATTCTTAAGTCTGTCTCTTGTTGTTACTGAGCTGCTTCAAGAATGTGTGCTCACTTTGCCTGAAACTACTAAGGTTCTGCTTAGCCTTGGGATCACACAGACAGTCACTGCCACACACACCAGGCTCTCTGTCACCAACAGCCAGAGGACCCTTGTTCTAGGCACTCACCCTCACCAGCCCTCCACAAATACAGACAAAGCTTCACCCACTTGTTTGTTGAGATCCTTGTTGCAGTGCACACAGTTAGTTCTCATTTACTTGTTGGTTTTTCTCACAGTTCATTTTTCTGTATTATTTGCAGTCAAAGTGCTGTATTTGATGGCATATAATGAAAAATTTTGGCAGGGCTTTCCTCACAAAATGAAACACCATGTTTGTGCCTGACCTTTGCAGCCCTTCACTACGAGATCATTTTAAAGTTTGCCGTGTGTCCAGTTCTTGCTCTCGCCAGTCATGAACCATTGCCTCAATTGGTTATCCTAGATGCCTTGCAGCAGCTCTTGAAATTTTCCTTAACATACTTTATCACTTGTAATTTATAAGTCATTGCGTAGGCGTGTCTTCTCTTTGCACACACTCACACACACACACACACACACACACACATACATACACACATGGTGAATTGACATAGCCAATTATATCAAGGAAGTACTGTTAGGATATATTGATACTGGAAAATACCTATTAATTCACTGAGTTACAAGGAAATTTCTGAAATAATTTTGTGAAGCAATGCAAAGTCAAAGTGCCCCTTCCAGGGAAGCCAAAGCCTATCCAGACCCTGACCTTTAGGATATAGGATGCAGGGCCATTTCTAGAGACTTTTTCTTGCAGTAAATGCAGCAGTTCAAGGCCACACAAAAATATTCCCTAATGCCATCAAATACAGCATGTTAGTTCAAATTCCAGTGGTTCAAATATCCAGTTGCCCTGATTTTTGATAACTGGAAACAGTCCTTTGCAAAAAAAAGAATTATAGTAGAAATTAAATTAACAGTAGGTGAGATTCTTGAGTGCAGGTATTGATAGAAACACACGTTAACAAACTTTAACTGCATCTGCTCCTCTTTCTCTCTCTTGCTTTCTCGCTCTCTTGCCTGCTGTAAGTTATTCCCCTACAAGGAGACAGATATTCCTCACCCACACTTCTTTCCCATTGAGTGAGTCTGTTGGTTGGTTGGTCAGACCCATCACACCACAGCCAGACAGACAGTCTCTTCCAGGGAGCACTTGATACTATACCCCATTCCAGCTTCTAAAATTATCAATCACTTATAATAATGATATAAAAAAACAGCATTGGAGGGCCTTCTTCATTCCTGCAGGTGAAAATATGTGGAGAGAGCGTGTCAGAACATAGCCCCAAGGAACAGGGTGAGAGCATGCACCAAGGCAGTCATGAGGAAGCTTTTGCCGTGAGGGCCAATGGTTTTGCCATGCAGGAGCAGGGTATAGCACAGGCTGCCTCTGTGCACCAAGATACTATTAATGGACTAAGTTTTAGTTTGCAGGTCTTGAGTGATGTGATGATTTTGCTCTACATTTGGCCTCAGTTTGATTGACATCCTGTAGGAGCTTCTTGCCCCCTTGTGTCCATGTTGTTGTGTTGTGGATGAGTTCAGTAAACCTTGCGCTGAGTAATGTTGACAACTACTTTTTTTAGGTTACATAAATATGTGTCAGTTCCTAAAGGGAAGCAGCATCAGTAAACTATTTAAGTAAGCACAGTTACTATGCATGCAGGCAGCTCCTGCTTTATGGAAGTGTGGAAATTATGCCTTTAATTTTATACTGCAATTCACATTTCTTCTATTTTTGAAGAACATTAGTTTTTTTTTTTTTTTTTTAACGGTTTTTGTTTACATTGATGTGATCCAAGCCTTGCATTCGTATGGAAACATTGATGTGTTCAAATTACACATTTTTTGGAGTAGCGTGATGGGGTAAAGTCCAGTTTTATTTCTTACTTTGCACATTTTGCTTAGGCAAGTGTGATCTAAACCCCTTGAATTACCATGCATCCTAATGAAAATATAAATATAAATTTAGTTTTTTGAAGTGTCATGCAAAAATTCAACCTGCTTTTTACTTTGCACATTGTGCTTACATTGGTGGGATCCAAACCCCTTCAATTCCTATACATTCTCTCATTACATTTTTTAATATTGTGAAATTCACTTTACATGTCTTAGCCTGTTGAGGGGTGAAGTCAACCCTGGCATAAAACAAGAGCTGTCTTATTGTATGGTCACTATTTCCCCAAGGCTGTACAATATTATTACCTGTTATTTGTCAAAGTGTTTGGTGGCATTGAGTGAGAGTTGTTCCAGCAGAGGAGAGGTAAGAGGCAGCCCTACTACAGGAGTCAGGTGATGTGGGTCAGAACAGGGCTTTCTTTCCCCACTGTGGCATAAACATAGCCTTCAAAATACTCTGCTATACACTTCAGTCCTTGTGTTATCTTGTACAGGTTGGGAGGAAGGAAGGAAATATACTGCCTCAGATCTTTGCATTATTTTGTACAGGTTGGGAGGAAGGAAGGAAGTATTCTATGAACCCCAGACTTTGCATTATTTTATACAGGTTGGAAGGAAGGAAGGAAGGTGTGAAGAATGATGTAAAAAGAAAGAGCCTTTTCTGATGATGATGATGATGAGTGTTTCGGCGCATAAGGCTATCGTGTAGTGTACGCTGGCATTTGTTTACACTACTTAGTGCCGCTGCACCCCTCCAAGCGGCACCTCTCCTGACACACCGCCGTTGTTCCATCTCAGGTACCGGTTTGCGGAGATTTACTATCGTCGAGGCGAGTCTTCACACAAGGGCCGGAGCAGCACGACTGCCCGGGTTGAAACCACTGTACTATTTCTCCCAGATGTTTGGAACGTTTGCCCAGCCAAACTGGAGTGGGATGGCCTCCACCTCAACTATAAGCACCAGCTGGAGAAGAAGCTGTCTTGCTCGACTGGAGCCACCCCGCAGCTGGACGAACAGGAGGGGGAGGAGGAGGAGAACAAGGCACTCATTCGACCTTTTTCTTCTCTACGGTTTTACTCTCTCCTTGCAGATCACCTACCTGTACTCCCTCCCAGTCCCCTGCTGCAGTCACAACACCTTGCTTACTTTGTGGGCAGTGTCATGGTGGTGGTGTGTGGGGGCGTGAACTTGGTGGCCTCAATCTGGCTGCTCGAGAGACAGGAGGAGAGAGGGAGCAATCTAAGGCATGAAGTTCACCCCCAACGACGCCTCACCCACCTCACTGTTAACCCCTGATGCCTTGATTGGTTGTTGATCACTCAATTCTGCCTCACACCTTGATCTAAAGCTTCACTCTTGTTTGGTTTGAGGACAGCCAAGACTTGGCTCCAAAAGTCTTTTCCCATGAATTATCTTTCAAATAATAAAGTCAATTCATTGTCCAAAAAGAAGATGACTGTTTCTGTTGACTGCAGGTGGGCTACGCGAGGAGACAGGGGAGGTGAGAGGTCACGTTCCCAAGGGTAATGCGATGATGACCTTGAGTGTGTGACCACTGGTGGACACATCAAACATCCATTTATTTCTCCTCCTATCAAGCTCATCCACTTCTCCTCCATCAGTCACTCACCACCACCACCACCACCATCACCACCATCAGCATTATGTCCAGCAGCTGCAGCCTTTTCCTGAAGACTACTAGACGTTTCTGTATTGGTACCATCAGTCATCACCCTTCAATTTACTATTAGATTATGTTGTTTGTGTTTCCACATGTCACAGCACTTCTTCCTTCCCTGCCTCAAAACTTCTCCAACCAAATTGCAGTTCGTTCTAATGTTTCATGGCTGTGTTGTGTGTCACTGTACATGTGAGGGGCTTTGGTGCCTAGTTGTTGTCATGACTCCCCTCACTGGCAAGGGCTGGCTGGAGGGAGGAGAAACTCGAGGAGGAGTGGGAGGGCCGCAGCAAACCATTCATTGATCACTGTTACTGGTGCCTCACACTGTGACTCCGCCTCTAACACAATCACTAACACTACACAGCTTCAGGACCGTACATAAGATACATGCACACACACGTGTCAGGTGTAGTTGACAAATAGTGACAAGGATGTCTCAAACTGCAGGAGGTTTTGTTGGTAGTTGTTGTATCTTCATTATATACAAACTGTTCAGTTAATACATTTTGTGTATTATGCAAATTTAATATAATTGAATTTACTATATCTTGCCTTATCCATGAGCTAAGCAGTATCAGCAGCACAATGCAGCACTCCTCAGGGGCACACAGTAATGCTCCTTCCAAGTGAAGTGTGCTGCTGTTGTGTGCTTACCATGCTGACTGCAGCAGCAGAATTATAAGTTCATGACATTGTTTTAAACAATTGTTGAAATTTGTCAAGTGGATCACATTGTCATAGCAAAAGAGATATTGTTATAGTGTAAAATTTGAGCTGGACATCACAATGTTCATAAAGGAAACAGACCCAAGAACAGCTAAGAGTTCATGAGCTGTTGCCAGCCGAAAAAATATTTATGTGCGGCATAACAGTGAGAAATATTTTTTTCCTGGACAGCCTGGAGAACAGGGTGTGTCTTGTCCACTATAAACTGCAGGTTATGACCACTGGGAACAGCAGACATGTAGTTTCTGAGAGCCAGCCAGTTGACTGGTCTTTTTTGGCCACAGTAAACACATAGGTGAGAACAAATTTGCTATGATGCTGCAATATATCACGGTATCATATTTGAATGTCAGCCTGCATCATTAATGGGCCAAGGCTGGCCACCAGCAGTGCTCTTCAAAGTAGCCTGCAGGTGCCATGGCCATGCATACACAAGAACAAAAGAAATGAAAATAAATTTGCCCTCTGGGCAAGCAAAATGTTTACTGACAATACGTCTGAACCATTTTTTGATGGAAAAAGTTGCCTCATTTCCCTGCTGCAAGGCAACACATGCTGCTGGGCACCCCAGCGTGGACACTTGTCACGTGTTGACCATTGATACTCAGGCCGACACTTGGAGACACTTTTTCCCTTCATGTGTCTCTCAGGCTCTGGCTGATCATTCATGTAGGTGTCCTCTTTACAATCAGGGAAAAGTTAATCTTGTGTCAGAGTTGTTCCCAGCAAGGCTTTGATATGTTAAATTGAGGAGTATATGTAATTCTTAAAAAAGATATATAAGAATTTGGCCTTAGAGAAATCGTTAAGAACTAAGACTTGTACACGAGTATATATGGTTTGCACTGCAGAAGCAGCTAGTTCTCTATTTGTCCACAGTATGCCTTGTGTGTTGCTGTTTACACATACACACAGTATATAAAGATTTACCCCTATATACATATTTTCACGCGCGCGCGCACTCAGAGCTGTTAAGAAAAACAACTTTCCACACAGAAGCATATACACTTGGATTAAAGGGAGAAGTGACTGGAGTGAAGTGTTCACAAATTCAGTGAAAGGCAGGACAAATATGTACATGGAGGCAGGGCATTATGAGCACGGCTCAGGCCCTATACACCACAACTAAATATATACACACAGCCTCAGCAACACAGTCACCTCATGTTGTTTAGCCCGTAATGCCACCACGATCACCACTAGTATTACTGCAAGTACTACTACCACTACTGCTATTACTATTACTGCTGTTATTGCTATTACTATCACTACTGCTACTGCTACTATTCTGCTACTACTTTTACTACTACTACTGCTACTATCTTTAACCATCTACAGTGTCCTCTTAAGGTCGGAGCCGCAGTGAGAGTGAGGCTAGGGACACAGCCAGTAGAGCAGCCTTTCTGTCTTTATTTCTGTCCCCTTTGAGTCATTGTGGCAGTCTGGTTAGGTCTTGCTAATACTCTAAGGGCTGACTGACCTCAGGACCTAACAGTGTCTTCTGCCTTTCTAAAGGATGATGCTGCCAAGAAGAAGGACCCCAGCCACTATGCCACCCTGGACCCCAAGAGTATGAAGGTGAGCATGACTGGATCTTTGTTGAGGGTACAGTAGGCTTTTCCACAGCCCAACATAACCTAATTTTAGACCCCTTGACAGTAGGTAATTTTTTATATTGTACCTCAGAAAGGATGAGTACAAACTGGCAGGCTTGAGTAACAGTACTAATAGGCTTTCCTGTGTTTTGATCTCACATGCACTCTCCTGCAGGTGGTTGAGCTTCGTTCTGAGCTTGATGCAAGAATGTTGAACAGCAAGGGCCTCAAGTCACAGCTCATTGCTCGCCTCACCAAGGTAAGAACTTGGGACCATTCTCTCAAACATTTAGATGCTCGGGCACACACATTTGACAAGGCTGTGGTAGGACTTGTAGATATTTCCATGTGGTGGTAGTTTGACCTAACCTCTGTACCATGAACTTGAAAAAAACACTAATAAAATCCAAGTTAATCTCCTTTTTGGCCTTTGGAAATACTTCATATGGGAGGTGAAAGCATCTGAGTATACTTGCCTTAGTGTCTTAATCATCATCATCATTAGTCATTATCAGTCCATTGCAGAACAAAGCCCTTTCTTATTTTTCCCCCCCCTCCACTGCTTGGTGCTAGTGTGCTCCAGTCCACTCCTACAAGTTCTCTAATTTAATTTCTATCCCTGGTTCTCTTCCTGATGTCAGAGTACACCATCCTACTCTGACAAAGATTTTAATGACATCCCTCCACCTGGTTTTCTGTGTGATGTTGCTCTACTACAGCCTGCTTCAGGAAAAGTTATAATTTCATTTCCACCCATTTTCACCTGGTTCCCCTGCCTGATGTCATTGTACTCCATTCTGCCCTGGCAATGTTTGTTTTGTCATCTCTTCACTTGGCCTGATGTTGTTATATTCCATCCTGCTTCAGCGAAGGTTACAATTTAATTTCTGTCTAGTTGTCTGATGTTAGTGTACTTCATCCTGCTACAGCAAAGGCCGGACATACAGTTACTGGGTTGCCTTTGTTCCTTAGGGTGTCCATCGATTATACACTGGGTGGAAAAAAAAAAAAAAAAAAAAAAAAAATCATTTGATTTAGGACAAATTTGCACCACTGAATCCGAAAATGACACCGTTTTCTCTCGATCAGGTCAGGTTTTTGTGCTAAGTCGATTTTTAGAAAATCCGATATTATAATTAAATCTATTACATTTTTGTGACATTTTCAGTTGATTTTTGTTAATATTTCTCATCCGAAATAGGTTATTAAGATAAAAAATGGTTTTCTAACACAATTCATTAATTGTTACAAAAATTGATGTGTACATTGAATAGTAGACATTGATAAAGGTAAGTACATGTAAATTGGATATTAGGTCATCATTGTTCAAAATTCAGGGCATGAACTTCCGTTTCTTCAAACTCCTAGAATGCTCAGTGGCAGGGATGTCTTTCTTCAGAGTCCAACAGTAATCAGCCATCATGACTGCATCCCAGCATCCCTGATACCTGGTCTCCATCTCTTTCTTGTCCTGATGGAATCTTTCCCCCTGCTCGTCGCTCATTGATCCCAGATTCTCAGGAAACCGATCCATATGTGAGAATAAGTAATGCATTTTGATGCTCATGTTGCGTCCGAGTTTTCTGAAAGCAGTCAGCATATTGGTGACAAGTTCTGCGTAGTTCCTGGCCTTCTTGTTGCCAATAAAGTTCTTCACAACAAGAACAAAAGCCTTCCACGCTTCCAGTTCCACATTGTTCATTGAGTTTTCAAACTCTGGATCTCTGATGAGCTGAGGGAGTTGAGGACTGCCAAAGATGCCAGCTTTCAGCTTCTCCATGGTCAATCCTGGAAAAGCATGGCATAAGTAAGTGAAGCAGCCACCATCCTTGTCAAGAGCTATGGTGAACTGTTTGATTGAGCCGAGCTTGATGTGCAGCGGTGGGAAGAATATCCTGTCTGTCCACCAGAGGGTTGTTTATGACGTTCCTTGCTCTGCAAGACACCAACTTCTCCTGTACAGGCCAGTCTTTCTTCGTGTAATGCTGAGCTTTGTCCCTACTATTCCACATGCACAGAAAGCATGGATACTTGGTGAACCCAGACTGTTGTCCCAACAAAATACAAAAATACCAGTTAGTAAAAAAATGGCACATGTAAACTCTTCAGAATTTGTTTATTTAAAGAAATAAGAAAGAATTTTGCCTCATATAAATAGAAAATACTCGTACATGTAAAAAAAAAAAAGTAAAAAACATGATGTGTCGGTAGATAAAAAAGTTGACCTGATTGAGCAAAACCAATGTGTTTTTTGGATTCAGCACATCTAAATTGTTCTAAATCAGCTAAAAAAACTTGGACGATAAATTTGTTGTTGGCCAGTGTTATCAGTTCTCCACATGATGAGACCTGCCCAAAGGTTTTTCTTCCTCTTAATTAGCTTTACAATATCTTCAAACTTTGTTTTATTGCTAATCCATGATAGCCACTTCCTATCTTTCCATGTTATACCCAGAATTTTCCTCTTTTTTAGTGCTTTTTAGGTTTTCTTGAGAACTTTAGTGAGCTGCCAAGCTTCTGAACTTTATGTTAAGATTTGCAGGATACTCTGATACACCATTCTCCTCAAGGAAAGTGGCCGGTTGTTCATGATATTATTTACCAAAAGTGCTCCATACCGTTCCAGTCCCTTTTTCTGGTGGGGGAGGATCTGGGTTTGCACTTGTTGTTTGCTCAAAGTTAGGTGTCTTTCTCTACTCTCATGGGGGACGTCAGGCTGTCATCATAAATTGTTCTCCTGAGTTGTGGTGTCAGTAACCCTGCTTTTCCCAGATCTTGAAGAATGAACAGGAGAAGGAGGAGAGTGAGAAAGCTGCAGCCAGTGCTGAGAGCTCGGAAACAGATGAGACAAAGAAGCGTGAGGAGGAGGAGAGGAAGAAGGAAGAAGAACGCAAGAAGAAGGAAGAGGAGGAGAGGAGAAAAGAAGAGGAGGAGGTTTGTAACTATTGTAAAACCCTAATAACTTGGCTTTTATAATTTGGAATATGGTATAACTTGGCAAGAGAAAGAAATATACATTAAAAAGTCAATTTTGAATTCCAACAAACAACAGGAAAAAAATAAATTGGAAAAATTATGATCTCAGCATTTAGCCAAATTGTAACCACGTGTACTGTTTGTATTACTGTTTCAAATGATTATAAAGTTATTGATAGCAGGTAGTCATAATTTTTGAAAGCAGGAAGTTATACTTAATGAAACCAAGTAACTATAATTATTGAGAGCAGGTTGTTATAATTATAGGTCTAGGTAATTATATTTGAAAAAACTGCAGATTTGTGAATACAGGGAATCATAATCTAACACAGTACCCTCCCGAGTTTCTCACCCGCTTTGTTCTGCAGGCGTAGCACTAAACTTGCGGATCACGAAACTTGGAGTATTGAAAACACTGAAAAAGCGCATTTTGGTTCCAGCCCGTGGAGAAGTTGACTTTTTTCCCCACTTTTCTCCCTTGTTTTCTCAAAATACGTACTGTGTAAAAAGGAAGAAAATGTGAAGAGAGAACGGGTCGTCTTGAAGCTGCAGCTAAAGGCAGCTGGCTGCCTTATGATTGGCTGACGGCTCTGAAAACATG
The DNA here is from genome assembly GCF_024679095.1 of Eriocheir sinensis. Classification (NCBI taxonomy): domain Eukaryota; kingdom Metazoa; phylum Arthropoda; class Malacostraca; order Decapoda; family Varunidae; genus Eriocheir; species Eriocheir sinensis. The sequence goes on along the minus strand of NC_066568.1, from coordinate 11,246,236 downwards.
CTTGTGATTGGCCAAATCCGATAGTGTCATCAATGGCGCTCATCCCCGAAACTCGGGGCGATAATGCGTGAAAGTCGGGATGGTAAGAATTTTAAATTGAACGCGAAACTCAAGGATTGCGAAACTCAGGAGGGTACTGTAATAGTTGCTGTACTAACTGTGGAGCAGGAGGTTATGAAGAGCCTCCCTGGTGTGTGTACTGCTTGGAAAAGTGTGTGTGCTGACTGGCAGAGATGCGCCTTAGCCGGTGCTCACCCAACACTACCTTTGCCTTTTCCTGAGCAGAAGAAGAAGGCTGAGGAGAGGGAGAGGAACCTGCTGGAGAAGCGCTACACCCTCCCAGACCAGCCCATGATTGTGGTCCATCCCTCACGCACGGCAAAGTCTGGCAAGTTTGACTGCACCACCATGTCCCTCTCCGTGCTCCTCGACTACCGCCAGGTCAGGGGAGAACCAGAGTAGTTATCATCATCATCATAATCATCAATAATTAACTCAAATGAGGGTGAACCTGTAATCTTACTTGGGGACTTTGATGGCCTTTTGTGGTGTTCTTGGGGCCACAGGAAATAAATATTAACAGAAAGAGTCATACAGGATTTTTTTCTTCAGTACAGTAAAGGAAGTAGGTCAAGGGGGGAAAAAAAAAAAAGCCCGCTAACACTGCTCCTGTAAAAGAAAGTCGAGAAGTGGCCAAAAGAAAGGATTACAGACAAAAATCTAATGTTATTGAATGGGGACTAAGGTGCAAGGATGAAACTATATGGGGAAATAGTGGTTATCAAAGTGCAGTAGACTTTATATTAGTAAAACAAACAATGTATAGTAAATATATTAACATGGCAAAACATAAAGGAAAAGTTGTGATGGTGCCTACAATGACTGGACTGCACCACCACATTCCATCAGAGGCAGATTAGGGAAAATGACAATAGTCATCATCATCATCATCATATTTGTCTTTCCCATGCAGTACAATACACAGTTTGTTTGTGCTCAAGTTACTTAAGGTGTTGACTTGTTTGCAGGAGGATAACAAGGAGCACTCGTTTGAGGTGAGTCTGTTTGCCGAGCTCTTCAATGAGATGCTGATGAGAGACTTTGCCTTCCGCATCTACCGCGCCCTCTGTGAGTGTCCCGAAAAGCCTGCCAAGGAAGAGGTGAGTAGGAAAGACTGTTCAGCTTGGGATGTATTTGCCAGTCTGTTTTGAGTTCACAAATATGTTGTCTGTTTGGGCCATGATTAGGTTAGGTTCAGGGGTCTGCAGACACATGGCAGGCAGCAACTTAGAGTAATAAGCAATGGAGGAGAAAGTTGTTTTGTTTGATAAAATATCTCATTATTGAGGAAGCTTATTTGAATTTGTTAAGGACACAAATATGATGACCAGGTAATAAGTGAGTGTTTCATTTTTGTCAAAATAAATAACATTCATTAGTCTATAATTGTGGAATAGTTTACCTTTATTCCTCAGCTTAATATATTGGAAAGCTTTCATCCCTGATATGCATGCTAATAGACCTGTTTGCTATCAGTTTGTCCCTCCTCTGCTAGGTGGCCCTCACACAGCACATCATAGCTCTGGGGACGCTTTCTACACAATCTCATAAGGAATGAACATTTTCCATCATTTTATAATATATTCATGTTACTAGAAGGCAACTACAGCTCTGAACCATATCATTGGATGTCAACTTAGTCTTCCTGCTCTCCCTTCCAGGTGGTGTGGGTGAGTGCTGACCCACTAGCCACTCACCACTCAAAAGATTTACTCACCATGATCAGATACAAGCCTCAAAACACAGTAATAATAGGTGATTCTGTTGTTTTCTAAATTGCTAGGCACGTTCTTGTGCATTTTTCTTACCAAAATTAATGGTATTTTTTTGTATGTGTCCTTTGACTGCCTCCCTTACTGTAAAAAGATGCATACTGAGATGCAAATACAAAACACAGTCCTTGTTTGTATTGTTAGCTCCAAGACAGTGGCAGGAGTGGCCGTGTCCAGTCATGTAATGGTACTTTCATGGGGTGAATGCACTGCATCAACATCTCCTCATTGTAGTGTGTGTATTAACATGTCCCAAGGTATGCATCACCCACGTACACAGCTGAGACACAGATCTATGTATCACCCATGTACACAGCTGAGACACAGACCTATGTATCACCCATGTACACAGCTGAGACACAGACCTATGTATCACCCATGTACACAGCTGAGACACAGACCTATGTATCACCCATGTACACAGCTGAGACACAGACCTATGTATCACCCATGTACACAGCTGAGACACAGACCTATGTATCACCCATGTACACAGCTGAGACACAGACCAAGAGTAGAAGACAAGGCTTAAGTGTGCAATTCTTCCTCTACAGAAAAAAGAGAAGGAGGAGAAGAAAGAGAAAGACAAGGACAAGAAGGACAAGGAAAAGAAAGAAGAGAAGGAGGAGAAAGAGAAGAAGGAGGATAAGGACAAGAAGGAGGAGGAGGAGGACCGAGAAGAGAAGATGGAGGAGGACAAGCAAGTGGAGAAGAAGGAGAAGAAGGAAAAGGAGGAGGCCAAGGAGGAAAGGGAAGAAAAGAAGGAAGAAGAAGAGGAGGAGGAAGAGATGGAAGAGGATGAGGAGGAAGAGGAAGTGGTATGTATATCACTTTTTTTTTCTTTGTTTATGCAGTGTTGGTTAAAGATCTAAGTGGAGTTTTGTAGTAAGAGAGCAGTGTAGGACTCTTTGTAATGGCTTCAAGTTGCCTAAATTCCCTTTTTTGCTGACTCATCTGGTGTTTCTATTAAGCTCCCATCTGTAAGTGGATGAAGGGATTAACCCGGTAGCAGCGACGGGCCAAATTTGTGGCTTTACCGTGTAGCAGCAACGGGCCAAATTTGTGCCATGATATAAACCCCCCAAAATAGATGATACATAATCTGATCACAAATGCTTTGATATATATTATGAAGTAGTTTGTGTGAGGGGTGATTTGTTCTCATTTTTCTCGCTTGGAGGGACCATTAAGAAACACAATCCCCGCTGTTACTGGGTTAACAAAGGAATTCTTATGATGTTCTTGCAGTGGGTTCCAGTTGTGTGAATGTCCTCTTTTCATTCAGTGATGCAGTGCTCTCACCTTTTTGAGTTTAGAAGAACATAAGAACGTAAGGAATCTGCAAGAGGCCGGTTCCCCTTAGGTTATAATTTCTCTGGCTGAAGGGCTTTTAACAAGGGTGATTTTAATAAGGTCCTTGCTGTAAAAGGGGGGGATAGAACTCATAACAAAGGTTTGAGTGAGATTTTTTGTATTTTCAATGGTAAAAGTGGAGGATAGGACTCAGAGCAAAGGTTTGAGTGAGATGTATATTTCCTTGATTAATGGGCTTTTGCTGTCTCCTTATAACTGTGTGTATCCAGGTGTAGGCCTCATGCAGTCTCCTTGTGTCCTTGATTATCAGTGCCACTTAAAAATACCATTGTCAAAAGCTCATCTTCCCCTTATAACCCTGTGGCCCTGTGTTTTAGTGCCAAGGAGTTTACTCTCCCCCCATGTAATCTTGTGTGTCCCTGTGTTTTAGAGCCAGGGACTCTACTCTTTCCCCTTATAACCCTGTGTGTTAGTGCCAAGGACTCTACTCTTTCCCCTTACAACCCTGTGCCCCTGTGTTTTAGTGCCAGGGACTCTACTCTTTCCCCTTATAACCCTGTGTCCCTGTGTGTTAGTGCTATGTGAAAGGACTTATGCCAGGGACTCTGCTCTCTGCCCTAAAGGATGACGAGGACTCCAAGGACGAGACATTGCTGAAGGACCACAAGGAACGCTCGGATGACCGCCGGGAATCCAAGGACAAGAAGAAGGATGACAAGAAGGATCGCGAGAGGAGGGAGAAGAAGGAGAAGAAGAAGATGGTGACACTGGACCCATACCTGCTCCTCTCCTTCGTGTACTTTGACCAAACTCACACCGGCTACATCATCGACCGGGACCTGGAGGACATCATCAACATGCTCGGCCTCAACCTCTCCCGTGCTCAGGTAAGCCAACCACTACCGCAGGCTACTCTGGTTGGTGTTGTGAGACGCTTCCACCCCTCACATCAACTACTTCCAAAGGCCGAAGAGGAGGTCAGGTGGGTTATCATGAGTGTTTTTAGGTTCAGCATCTCTGCAGCAACCTTCACTCCTTATACTTAACACATTTAAGACCAAAATGAATTCCTTTTACTGCAATGGTAACAATATCGTAATTTCTTAACCCGATAATAATTTAGAGCTAACTGAATGTCTCGATTTATTTTTTCTTAAACTAATTTTTTCATTGCTTAGTCCTACTCTTTAGCTAAGTCTTATTTTTTGTAGTGATGCATCTTATACTTCAGCCTCTTTATCCCACATTCTTTGTCTTAGCTGTGTTTGGGCCACATACTTTATGACTTACAGGGCCGTATTATTAAACATTTCAGTACACATATTTGACAAGGCTTTCGTAGGAGTTTCAGGCATTTTCAGGGGTAGTTCTATGACCCTGGTGGTAGTTTGACCCTTCTTCTATACCATGAATGTAAAAAACACTCATTAGACCCTGACTGATCTCCTTAGGCCTTTGAAAACAGTTGATGTGAGGGGTGGAATACGTCTAGCAATGGTATTCATTCTTCTCAGGCACCACCCATTGCTCTGTGTTTCATAATAGTAATAATAAAAGTACTACTACTAATAATAATAACTACTAATGCCATAAAAAAGACAACTTTCTTTTGCTGATATGCAAAAAGTAACAAAAGTAACAATATCAAAATGCCTCTCCACCTGAAATTGACATCTCTTTTGGCCTCTCATTCTATTTTCTTTTGTTGGAGAAGCATCTAGCAGCCTTTTTTTGTGTTGCTTTTTTGTTTATTGCCCTTGAACTGCCTCCCTTGCTGATAAACAAATCTGTCCCTGTCACTCTGCAGCAAAAGAAGCTCACGTCCAAGGTGATGTCAAGAGATGTGCTGCATTACCGGAAGCTGACGGACATCTCGGCTGAAGACAAGGACAAGCCACGCGAGCCCCTGCCCACCCTGGACCTGGAGTACCTGGCCATGGGTAGGTGGGAGGCACAGGGTGGTGGCTAGAGAGACACAGATGAATTAGTAGTTGATGGATAGGAAGAGATTATATTCATTCAGTGGTGCACATTTTGGGATAGATAAATGGAGTGGCAGAAGAATAGATAGATAGATGAGTAGATGAATAGAAGGATAGATGATTAGAAAGACAAACATAGATAGATAAATAGATTAATTAGTAGTAGATGGATAGATAAATGGATAGATGAGCAATAGATGAATAGATAGATTGAAAGATGAGTAGATAGATGAATTAGTAGTAGATGGATTGATGGATGGGTGAGTAGTAGATGAGACAATGACATATAGATAAATAGATGCATGTATAGGTAGATAGTTTATAGACTGCAGGACACACACACATGCCCTTCATCTCCTCCACTTTGCCCCCACAGGTAACAACACAATCATGCCGCTGTTTGCCGACTGTGTTTCGCCGAGTCCCAGCGAGAGCAGGATGATGACCCGCAAGGGAGCACGCACCAAGGAGGAGCCTATCATCTCATTTACAGGTTGGGTCACTTCAGGGTTGTGCCTAACCTCTTCCTATTACATGCACAAGTTAGTTATGGTTGGTGAGGGAGACAGATGATGGTGAGAGGTCCTTTAGTCACTGGGGAGTATCAACCAAACTAGTCATTTTTTTTTGCCCTTGAACGGACTCCTTTACTGTTAAAAAGGTTGAAAAAGATGCAGCCGTGTATAGAGACACGTAAGGACTGGTCACATTGCTTCTCGGAGTTCTAAGGTTCATCATTCTTAAGACCACAGCGGAGACGAGTCATTTTCTCATGGAAGTGATCTTAGTCATGCTGCAGAAGCTTTGTAAAACTACCTCATGGCTCATTAAGCTGTCCATGAAACCCCCAACAGCTTGACAGAAAAGTTTTTCCAATAGGGGCAACAAGTAGATGAAATGTTTGTGAACACAGACCTCTTAGAAACTTACACTTTTCCATGAGCATATGTAGAAATCATTATAGAAATATGGGCACTAGAAGCCTAATATCATTATAGGCCTATTGCTTTTTATCTAGCAGTAACTGAAGTCCCTCTCCCCTTACCCCCCATAGGTGTGGTGAGGTATGGTGGATCACTGGTGGACATAAGTAAACTGATGCAGCAGCTTGAAAAGTCAGACAACACTCGCAGCAACACAGAGGAGAAGCTGAAGGAGCTGCAGAAGGAACTAAGTAAGTAATTCAATGGGTGGCTCGGTGGCCATAGGGAGAGCTCAGGAGAGGATGATGGGAGTGCAGAGGCAAGGACGAGAATGTAGCATGTATTTTATTAATCATATGTCTTAGTAGAGAACAAGAAAAACTATAAGCAAGTAAAGTGGGGTATATAGCAGGATAGATGGATATGTAGGAGTGTAGGCAATCTTTTCACCCCTGCCTCTCCATCCTGTTCGTTATTTGAGACTGAAGGCAATCTTTCCACCCCTGCCTCTCCATCCTGTTCATTATTTGAGACTGAAGGCAATCTTTCCACCCCTGCCTCTCCATCCTGTTCATTATTTGAGACTGAAGGCAATCTTTCCACCCCTGCCTCTCCGTCCTGTTCATTATTTGAGATTGGGCAATCTTTCCACCCCTGCCTCTCATTTCTATTCACCATCTCTGTTTTTTTTAATGATTTAATGTTGTAAACTTTACTCTTAAGGACTGATGAATAGGATTCTTTGCAACACCCATAAAAATGTGTGTTTACCTGACCATGCACATCATACTGATTAGTATACCCATTAGGCTGAAGAAACTACTCCTGAGGTCATTATCATTTGTGCTTTACCATTTTTCTCATTTTTTACCATTATCTTCATTATCATTTGTGCTTTACCATTTTTCTCATTTTTTTTTCATGAGGTTGGACATTCAGTGACTGTCCTCTACCTGTCTCCATCAATGCTTCCTGCTAAGGGCCAGTTCCACTTTGTAAACACCTGAACCAAACACTGAAAACAAGGAATATTTTTTGCTTAATGTTTAAGTACAGATAGGAAATTTGAGGAAGCTATACAGGGAATCTCTTTAGTATTGGGTGCTGTGTACAAACCCTGACCTTTATCAAGAGTTGGTTTGGTGCTTCCAGTGACACTACTGGTGTCTGGGCATTGCCCTAAGAGTACCTCAGCCCTAAGAGTGGCTCAGCCCCAGAGTGGGTTGGCCTAAAAATGGTTCAGCCCTAAGAGTGCTTCAGCCCTAAGAGTGCTTCAGCCCTAAGAGTTCCTCAGCCCTAAGAATGCTTCAGCCCTAAGAATTCCTCATCCGTAAGAGTTCCTCAGCCCTAAGAGTGCATTGGCCTAAGAATGGCTCAGCCCGAAGAGTGGGTTGCCCTAAGAATGGCTCAGCCCGAAGAGTAGGTTGGCCCTAAGAATGGCTCAGCCCTAAGAGTGGGTTGGCCCTAAGAATGGCTTAGCCCTAAGATTGAGTTGCCCTAAGAATAGCTCAACCCTAAGAGTGGGTTGCCCTAAGAATGGCTCAGCCCTAAGAGTGGGTTGGCCCTAAGAATGGCTCAGCCCTAAGAGTGGGTTGGCCCTAAGAATGGCTCAGCCCTAAGAGTGGGTTGGCCCTAAGAATGGCTCAGCCCTAAGATTGAGTTGGCCTAAGAATGGCTCAGCCCTAAGAGTAGGTTGGCCCTAAGAATGGCTCAGCCCTAAGAGTGGGTTGGCCCTAAGAATGGCTCAGCCCTAAGAGTGGGTTGGCCCTAAGAATGGCTCAGCCCTAAGATTGAGTTGGCCTAAGAATGGCTCAGCCCTAAGAGTAGGTTGGCCCTAAGAATGGCTCAGCCCTAAGAGTGGGTTGGCCCTAAGAATGGCTCAGCCCTAAGATTGAGTTGGCCTAAGAATAGCTCAACCCTAAGAGTGGGTCGACCCCCAAAATGGCTCAACCCTTAGTGGCTCAGTCTCCCTCAGGTGTGAAAATTAACTGATAACAAAGTATAAAATGTTTATCAATCTTTATTTTGAATGCAGTGGATTTTTTTTGCCGCCTAGTTTTCCACAGCACTAGGACTTCCTGCTATGAGTACTGTTTGGAGTAGTGCGTATAGACTGGTGAACCCCCCCACTAAGGTGCTTGACTTTTGCAGTGAACAGTAAAGATGAGTCCAAAAAGGCTTCAGAAAGGATCAGCAAACTGACCAAGGAGTTGAAGGCCGCCAACACCACCATAAAGACACTTGACGAGGAGCTCCAGAAAGCCATCGTGAGTGTAACTTTTACTGGCGAAAACGGTGTCAGGTTTTATTGCTGTAATTTCATTGTAATCTGCTTTTTACTAAACCTTCTTTTCTTCTTTCAATGATGTTCCCTTCCCCTGCCAGCTGTGGTAATGATAATGATAACATACATGGAATAGACTGCCTATAAGTACATGTATTTTGCTGCTTTTTGGATGGCCCTTACCCTTGTTTAGTCCAAAAAACTGAAGGTCCAGTGTATTTTATTTACTGTCAAGAGGACAGACCAAGCAAGGGCTATATAGCCACTACATGAGAGAAACTAACAGTGTAGGCTAATCCAAGGTAACTTGCCTGAACAGGAGGACAACAACGTATACCAGCGAAGCCAACCAAATCAAGTTGGTCATCCGCCCTCTGGTGGCTGGTGTTGACCTAGAGGAAGATGACCTTAGCATCAAAGACGGCAAGGTCAAGATGGAGCACTTGGAAAATGGAACCTTCGAGTGAGTATCGCACCGACTGACTGACTCACGGCCGCTGTGCACACACTTGTATCTCAACGCTCGGACTCTTGGACAATGTTGCGTCCGAAAGAAACTGCCAGACCTTCATGGTTCACCAATTATTATGTCAGTGTAAATACATGACAGTAAGTTGATAGGAGATCCCTTTGGCGAGTAGCTGGCTCACGGTCGCTGTGCACCTGCTTGTATCTCACCACTTGGACTCCTCGTATACACAACCACTTTGTAGAAAACTGCCAGATGACATTCTTCAGTTACTCCTGTGTTGGTCACTATGCACACATTTTTACCTTGTCCTGCAGACACTAAAGCCTGTGCTGTCTGTGTGGAAAAACTGACGGACTTTCAAGGTTCAGTTGTTGTGTCTCGTGTGTAAATGCTCCAGTGAAGTGATTTGTGTGGAGGATGCTCTTGGTGGGAACAAAAGAGAGAGCAGAGCTTGTTGCCTGGACTCTCAAATAGGCAGCGTCTGTGAGGAAAACTACAAGACTTTTGTGGTTCTGTTATTCTTGTGTCTGTGAAGTCTCCCCAGTGAGTTATGTTATGTGGAAGATGCTTTTGATGGGGACACAAAACAGAATGAAAAGGTCAGAGTGATGAGAGGCTATATAAAATAAAAACTTGGCTTGTCAGGAAGTCACTTTGTTTTAGTGTGTGAATTTACTCCAGTTATAAATGAGTTGTGTGGAAGATGCCCTGGGTGGATGGAGATCAGAAGAAATTAGAGTAACAACATGGATGGCAGACTCTAATTGCAGCATCTGTATGTAAAAATTACCAGTCATACATGTTTCAATTATTGTGTCGGTTAAGTAAGTGTAATGTGTTTGATTTGAAGTAAGAAAGGTTGTATGGGTGGCTTGGGCTCTGAAAGGTTGTATGGGTGGCTTGGGCTCTTAAAATTGCAGACACTCAGATTTCAGTTATTTTTGTCTAGGTGAATTTTCTCCTCTAAAATCTAAATATTCATGTGGAAGATGATGACCTTGGTGTAAAGAGAGGACGAAATGAAGCAGTGCAGCACACCATGAAGGCTGCATGTTCACGAAGAGAGATTTGATTCAGTCATTCATCAAGTGTTGGATTGTGCTGAGACAACAGATGGGAAAGCAGTGTTTGTGTGTGTGCATAAGGTGTTTATTAATAAGACCATTGTGATAGGTGAGAGAGAGAGAGAGTGTGTGTGTGTGTGTGTGTGTGTGTGTGTGTGTGTGTGTGTGTGTGTGTGTGTTTACCTAGCTGTGACATACGGGAAAAGAACTATGCTCGTTTTGTCCCATCTCCATATCCATTCTTATCCAACTTTTCTTTAAAATCATGAATGTTTCTTGTACAAACTACCTTCTCCTCCAGCCTATTCCTTAGCTTAATGCTTCTGTTTGGGAAGCTAAACTTTTTCACATCTTTCCTACACATGGTCACCCTCAACTTCTTTCCATGTCCTCTTGTTTCTCTCTCGTTCCACACACACAGGTCCTCTCTGTCCAAATGCTCCACTCTGCCACCCTGTACTCTTATATCAGATCTCCTCTTTCTCTTCTTTTCTCCAGGGTTGTGAGCCCCATGCTACTGAGAGTCTCTCCTCATAAGTCCGGTCTCGAAGTTCCGGTGTAGTGCAGCGACTTTGCCTGATGAACGAGCCTCCCATAACCCACTTAGCCAGTGGGGGTACCTCTTTAGCCGACTCGGTAAGGAGTGGCTCTCCCGTTATGCTAGTCGCGGGTTCAATCCCAGGCAGCCGGGGAATACCCTCACATTGTCTTGATTAATTTCTCGTGTGTTTCGATACACGCAAAGGACGTGTAGGAAAATATAAAAAGAGAAAATAAGCTCCCGGGGCATGACAGTGGTGGCATAGCGGTGGACATCCTCTCCTGTAGTTCTGTTGAGTTTCCCCGAAGGGGTAACAGGTAGGATGGCCTGCATTATACTTGATATGTCATTATTACTATCGTTGTCCGGAATTCTGGACAATTGGGAAAAATAAATATTCACTTCATTCAGTGGAGAGAGAGAGAGAGAGAGAGAGAGAGAGAAAGAATATCCATATCCATATCGCCGAGATATCCACTCAGGCACTCAGTCTCAGCCTCACTCGTGTGAGGAAGAAATGAGGGACACCATGACCGACTGGCTAGTATTGGTACGGGTACCAAGCAGTCTGGTACCGGTACCATACCGTATAGCTGGTACTGTTAGTACCGGTACCTGCCCACCCCTATTGTTGAGTAGCGTGGCAGCGTGGGTACTGTATTGTTGTTCAAGTGGCGGCGAGAGAGAGAGAGAGAGAGAGAGAGAGAGAATATCCATATCGCCGAGATATCCACTCAGTCTCAGCCTCACTCGTATGAGGAAGAAATGAGGGACAGCATGAGCGACTGGCTAGTATTGGTATCGGTACTGTACCGTATAGCTGGTACCGTTAGTACTGGTACTGGTACCAGTATCTGTCCACCCCTATTGTTGAGTAGCATGGCAGCGTGGGTACTGTATTGTTGTTCAAGTGGTGCGCAGGAAGAACTGAGCTCAGCTGTGTGGCCGCGGCGCCATGCGAGTCCAGTTGCGTGAGATATCTGGTGGCCAATCCATAAAATATCGTGTATAAGTGAAAAAAACGTGTAATTTAAACATTTCTTTGTATTTTGAACCCTGCATTATTTAAAAAACGCGTAAACCAAACTCGCGTAAATCGAGTTACCTGTAACGTGCATTCATACGTAAAAAACACATCTAATTGAGGGATTAAAATGCTAATTATTTGTTTTAAGGCAGTATTTACGCCTGTACAATACACGTCTTGATTTTTAAGTCTGTGTATTGGTAAACAAACGACACGTGAAAGCTGAAATACAGCATTAAAGGTCGCACGTAATTGGCTATCCAGCCCAACCAATCGTTGCTAGGGTGCGAGTTACTGGAGCATTACCATACCGTTGATGAATCCCATGTCTGAAAGATGCCGCAGCTCTGGTAGCGCTCCGGTAAATGTGAGAGATACCGGAGGTGTGGCTGGTAAGATTGATGAATTCGGGCCAGGATGGAAAGCTACTTAATGGGAAGAGAGATGAGAACAGTGGTAAAGGAAATTAAATCGGAATGGAGAATTGTAGAGAGTGGAGTGCCTCAGGGATCGGTATTGACACCAGTACTTTTCCTAGTATATGTAAATGATATGCCAGAGGGAGTTAACAGTTATATGAGCCTGTTTGCAGATGATGCAAAACTCTTAAGATATATAAGAAACAGTAAGACTGAAATTCTGCAAGAAGACCTGAACAAGATTTGGAAATGGAGTATGGCCCGCAAAGAAATATAGAGGTTTGGAACAGACTAAGTGAAGATGTAGTATCAGCAAAGTGTGTGCAAAGCTTTAAGGAAAAGTTGGACAAATAAAGATACGGACACGGTGTAGTGCGGCGACTATGCCTGATGAACGAGCCTCCCATAACCCACTGAGCCAGCGGGGTACCTCTTTGGCCGACTCGGGGAGGAGTGGCTCTCCTGTCACGCTGGTCTCGGGTTCAGTCCCAGGCAGCCGGGGAATACCCTCTCTTTGTTGTGATTAATTTCTTGTGTGTTTCGATGCACGCAGAGGACGTGTGGGACCAAGAGAGTAATAGAAAAAGTGAATAGAAAATTTCTTCATTAAAACGGGACCACACAAGCGTAAGCCCAGGTGCTGTAAAACTACAACTAGGTAAATACACACACACAGGAGAGGATATGGGAAGGGTGAGGGGAGGGAGAGGCAAAAGTGAGAGTCAGGTCATGTGCTGACAGAAGCTCTGACATGACTCTCCCTACTGCCCCTCCCTCCCCACACCCGTCTCCTTTCTTCTTGTTTGCATCCTCTCTATCTCTCCCTGTTTCCTCCACTCCTTTTCCTTGTTCTCCCTTCTTACATTCTCTATCTGCATTTTTTTATCACTCACTCTGTCCCTCTCCTCTCTTTCCCCTTCCCTGTATTTACCTAGTTGTGATATAAAGGAAGTGAGCTACGCTCATATTGTCCTTTCTCTGAGTATTTTCCGCCCCGGTCAATAAACTAATTACTGCCCGAAGTTCGTATTTACGAAGCAAATGTTAGAAGTCGAAAAAAGAATTATAGAATCGTTTATTGGGACTGCGTCGTAACGATGAAACGTCGTAGGAAGTGTTTATAAGAGTGTGGGAAAGGTCAATAGGAATATGGGGTGGGTCCTGGTTAGGAGGGGGGTCGAGGGGGCGAAGCCCCCCCACATTAGCAGTTAGGTTATAAAGTTCGGTAGGAATAGTTTAAATATATTTGACATGCAGTGTGGGCCATCAAAAATTACGCAGGTACACAACGCGGGACGGAGTGGGGCGGCGGCGGCCACTACGCTGGGCATCTAATTATATGCCCGACACTCGTCAACAGACCGGCTGCTGTGGCTGCTAGGTTATATTGGAATAGATTACAAGAGTATGCGTTACGGACTTCACTTACTTTCGAGACTAGAGAATTTTCCCTACTTTAGGGATTTTTCTAGGGAAATATTGGAAGCCCATTTTTCAGTGATTTTGCCTTTCCCCTAAAACCCTGGTTCCCCATAGGTCCCCAGGGGTAGGGGGCTGGAGTGGCGGAGGGTGAGGCGGACTTCTTGTAAAGAATTACCATGCAGTATATATGATGTGCTGGTGAACCTAGAGAAGTAAAGTAATATATGAGATTTAAATGAGGGCATATTCTGACTGAGGACTCACCCCCATCCCTGCAGCCACCATGCCGCTGGTGGTGGTGATGGTGGTGGCCTGACAACCTCCTCGCTGCGGTGGTGGTGGTGAAGGAAGGGCGGTGGTGGCTTGACAACCTCCTCGCCGCGGTGGTGGCGATGGTGGTGAAGGAAGGGCGGTGGTGGCTTGACAACCTCCTCGCCGCGGTGGTGGTGATGGTGGTGAAGGAAGGGCGGTGGTGGCTTGACAACCTCCTCGCCGCGGTGGTGGTGGTGAAGGAAGGGCGGTGGTGGCTTGACAACCTCCTCGCCGCGGTGGTGGCGATGGTGGTGAAGGAAGGGCGGTGGTGGCTTGACAACCTCCTCGCCGCGGTGGTGGTGGTGGTGAAGGAAGGGCGGTGGTGGCCTGACAATCCCTACACACCTAAATAACGTACTTCAGTTCGTTTTGCTGTTGTCAAATTTTTCCTCGTCCTTGGTCTGTCTGTCTGTCTGGTGGTCACACCTTTTGTTAGTAACTATAGCCTTTGTAACGGCCATCCTCTTCAACTGCAGAACAAATAACATGAGGCTGAGATAGGAAAAGATTTAACAACGAGAGTACGGCGTGCATCATGTGTGGAGACGAGCTGGAGGTGTGTGTGTGTGTCAAGCTACGCACCCACCGCTTGCCGTGTCTTCTTTTTCTTCTTTCTTCTCTACCATCGAGGCGGCCTTCTGGGGAATGATAGTAATAATAATAATAATAATAATAATAATAATAAAAATAATAAAAGTAATAAAAATACTAATACTATTACTAATACTAATACTAAAAATAAAAATAAAAATAAAAATACTACTACTACTAATAATAATGAGAGAGAGAGAGAGAGAGAGAGAGAGAGAGAGAGAGAGAGAGAGAGAGAGAGAGAGAGAGAGATGAAGCGGGAAGGGGACAGGGAGGTGTTCTAAGTGACGCTAAACATCCTTGTAACGGACCCCTGAGCCTCGCATCCTCCGTAACATACACACACACACACACACACACACACACGACTTTACATCACAATTCCTCGCCGTCGTGTGTGTGTGTGTGTGTGTGCGCTTTCTGTTCGTTCGACTCTCCCTGCCCGCTCGGCGTTCTGGAGGCAATTCTGTTCTCAGTCCCAGAGGTGACGAAAGCGGTTTTCTGCCACAAAATCGTAATTCTTCTTAATTTCATAACCTCACAATCAACGATTATGGTCTTCGTTGTGTGGACGAGAGAGAGAGAGAGAGAGAGAGAGAGAGAGAGAGAGAGAGAGAGAGAGAGAGAGAGAGAGAGAGAGAAAGCAAGCAAGCGAGAAAGAGCAAACAAACAAACGAGAACAAGAGAGACAAACAGCAAGACAGAAGCAGAGAAAGTGGGAGAGAACAACCCACAACCCCCCCTCCCCCCTACCCCCCCCTTACCTGTCTATACTTATAAAGGTGCATCTCTGGGAAGGTCGGCGAGGTCACACGGGCGAAGGCGGAGGAGGAGGCGGCGGCGGCGAGCAGGAGGAGGGAGGCGAGGCAGAAGGGGAAGGTGAACACTGGCACGTTGTTCTGTGGTGGTAGTAGTAGTAGTAGTAGTAGTAGTAGTAGTAGTAGTAGTAGTAGTAGTATAGTAGTAGTAGTAGTAGTAGTATAGTAGTAGTAGTAGTAGTAGTAGTAGTGGCAGCAGCAGTAGTAGCAGTAGTATCCAGTTCTGGTAATCCTACTATAGAATGGATATGATGTTAGAATCTGTTCAGAGGAGGATGACAAAAATGATTCAAGGAGTGAGAAACTTGCCATATTATGATATAATGAAACATTTAAATCTGCATTCAGTAGAAAGGCGAATATTGCGAGGAGACTTGATCGAAGTTTGTCAATGGATGACGGGCTTTATTAAGAGGATGTTTATCCGGTTTTGGTTGTAAAATAACCGGGTAGGACTCGTAGCAGTGGATTTAAAGTTAGACAAATTCAGAATCAACAAGGACATAGGCAAGAATTCATTTGCCCTCAGAGTGGTGGATGGGTGGAACAGACTTAGCAGTCATGTTGCGAGTGCCAATACGATAGATATATTTAAGAAGAGGTTGGATAAATTCATGGATAGTGAGGTAAGGTGGGGTTAAGCTTACAGGAGCTGCCTTGTATAGACCAACCGGACTCTTGCAGACTCCTTAAGCTCTTATGTTCTTATAATTATAATCACTGTATAGCCCGTATCGTTTTTTATGCGGGTAACACTCTCTACCTTCATTACATTCACCTGTATCCACTTAGCGGGGTGATTGGAGACGTATTAACATAGCGCACCCAGTTTAGGTCTCACGTGTGTCAGGGGGAACATCGGCCCTTCTTACCTACGCCCCCGACGACGTGACGAGCGACCTAACCAGAGAGAGGACAGACTTTGAGAGTACCAGCGAGGGGTGTGTGCGCGTCCTGACCAATGAGGAGCTGAGTTTGGTATTAGTATTAGTGAGGTGTTGGGAGGCCATTATGTATGACAGTGGGTAGAGATTGTTGTTGTTGTTGGTGGTGGTTGTATTAGCATTCATATTGGTATTGGTATAAGTATTAGTAACAGCGAATATCAGGTACACGTAAGATCCTAAGTCCATATTCTCAATCAACTCCACTACACTTATTTTTATTGGAGCAGTCATTAGCAGGCTTTTCTGTCTTCATTTTTTTCCCCCTGAACTGTTTCTTTGCGGTAAAAAAAAATACAAAATAAATAAAAACACTTCGGGGCTCACCCACCCACATTCGACAAGGCTTTCATGGAGTATGTGTCAGTATTTCCATGAGTAGGTAGTTTGATGAGCCTAGTGATGGTTTGACAGCCGCTCATGAGAACCCTTTGGAAACATTTGTTACGAGAGCCGAAAAGCCACACAGGAGATTAGTCGGGTTCTCATGAGCGGTTTTCACGTTCATGTTGCAAAGGCCTTGTCAACCCATCACTAGGCTCATCAAACTACCTACCCATGGAGGTAATTTGACCCTTCTTCTGTATCATGACCCTAAAAAGAGAACTCATTAGAACTCAACTGATCTCCTTTTCGGCCTTTTGAAATTACTGACATGAGAGGCGGAAGGGTGGAAAGAAAAACAAATGCGTCTGGGAATACCAACCTAAATACCTCCCTTCTTTCCCTTCATCCATCGCATTACTGACCTGCGCAAAGACGGGGGTGATGGCAGCCTGCGTGAAGGTGGCCAGCACAGCGTTGAGCACCGCCAGCAGCACAACGCGAGGGCCGGGAACCACGAAGAACACCATCGCCCCGGCCGCCAGAAACCCGTTGTACCCCCACACGCCCGAGTAGATCAGGTCGTGGGGAGGCGAGGACACCACCAGCGCTGCGGGGAGGGAGAAGACGCACACCACTGATAGAGGGATGGATAGGTAGGTAGATAGATAGATAGATGGACGAATAGATGATGATAAACAGATGCAAAGAAAGGTAGATTAATGGACAGATATAGGTAAGTAGGTAGACAAAGAAAAATATAGAAAAAGTGATAGGTAGGTAGGTAGATAGATGGATGAATAGATGATGATAAACAGATGCAAAGAAAGGTAGATTGATGAACAGATGTATAGGTAAGTAGGTCGACAAAGAGAAAGATAGAAAAAAGTGATAGGTAGGTAGGTAGATTCACACATATACTGATACATAGAAAGGTAGATTCATAGACAAATAGGTAGATAGGTAGGTAGGTTGGAAGATAGAGAGGTAGTAGATGCACATACATAAATAAATAGATGGATAGGTAGATCAGGTCAATCATCTATTCAGTTAGTAGGTTGATCAGTCAGTCAGCCAGCCAGTCAGTCAACCAATCAGTCAGCCATTCATTCCTTCTCTCATACATTCCTTCAGTCAGTCAGCCTGTCAGCAACTCACTCCTCTTCCTCTTCCTCTTACTCCTCCTCCTCCTCCTCATCATCATCATCATCATCATTCTCGTCCTCCTCCTCCTTCTCTTCCTCTTCCTCCTACCAGCATCACTACTACTACTACTACTACTACTACTACTACCCACCCGTCAGTGAGCCCAGCGTGCCGCCCACACAGCACACGGCGGTCAGCAGCGGCGAGCACAGCAGCATGGCCAGCAGCACCAGCCCGGAGCAGCACACACTCTTCACCGCCCACACCTGACCCGCCGACAGCAGCGCCCCCAGCCACACCTGCCGACACAACCTGCTTGACACACCTGCTGACATATACGCAAGCTCACACACACGCACCGACCTCTTGCAGACTTATTATGTTCTTCACACACACACACACACACACACACACACACGCACGCACGCACGCACGCACGCACGCACGGACGCACACACAGACACACACACACACAGACAGACAGACAGACAGACAGAATTACATAGATTTACATAAAAAATCAGACCACACAGACCCCATGGTTCAGACTAGGTGGTCTGTCCTTAAACCTATGTGATTCTACATTAATCAGAAGGCTCCAAAACGATGCATTTCAACTCTAGTTGATATTAAGTTGATGGAAGTGACGGTCGAGCTTGATTTTGAAGAAGTCAATCATGTTACACTGGACCACTGACGGTGGGAGCTTATTCCATTCTCGCACTACAACGTTGTTGAAGAAAAATTTGGTGCAGTCTGAATTTACTTGTCTACATTTGAGTTTTACGCCATTTTTCCTCGTACGCAAAGTGTCATCGATCATAAACAATGTTGATCTGTCTACATTCGTGAAACCATTAAGTATTTTAAAACATTCGATCAGTTTTCCTCGGAGGCGATGTTTCTCAAGAGAGAACACGTTAAGGGTGGAAAGCCTTTCTTCGTAAGATTTGTTGCGCAAGGAAGGGATCATTTTTGTTGCCCGACGCTGAACACCTTCTAATTTAGCAATGTCCTTTGCATGGTGGGGAGACCAAAACTGTACCGCATATTCCAAGTGGGGTCTGACTAAACTATTGTAGAGTGGAAGTATTACAGACAGACAGACACACACAGACAGACAGACAGACAGACATACCTTATCCCATTCCAAGATTCTCTCTCTCTCTCTCTCTCTCTCTCTCTCACGTACCTTATCCCATTCCAGAAGCTCCTCCTCCCCCCCTTCCTCCCTTGACACAGCCCCGAAGACATCAAACAGACCCACATACGACCCATTAAACCCAGCATCCAGGGGCAGGGCGGTGGAGGCGAGGGGGCTGGGGTCAGGGGGGGCTGTTGTAGTATCGCTCCCCTCGTACCCAGCCCCCTGCATGCCCAAGAATATGAGGGATGTGGCGATGTTGAAAGGGAGGGTGTAGGCGGGGAGGTCGTGAGCGCCGAGGATGTGCCCGAGACCAGCGTAGATGCAGACGCTGGAAGAAGAGTGATGTTGATGGTGGTGGTGGTGATGGTGATGGTGATGGTGGTGGTGATGGTGGTGGTGATGGTGGTGGTGGTGGTGATGGTGATGGTGGTGGTGATGGTGGTGGTGGTGGTGGTGGTGATGGTGGAAGCAGTAGTGGTTCTAGTGTTGGTGGTAGTAGTAGTAGTGGTAGAAGTAGTGTTAGTAGTCGAGAGAAGTATGATGTTAGAAGTGTTAGTTTGCGTGTGTATGTGTGTGTGTGTGTGTGTGTGTGTGTGTGTGTGTGTGTGTGTGTGTGTGTGTGTTTGTGTGTGTGTGTGTGTGCGTGTACGTGCGTATGTGTGAGTGTGCGCGTGTGTCCCCACCTGAGCGCCGCGGCCAGCCCCATGTAGGCCCAGGTGGCGGGCGTGAGGGGGGCGTGGAAGGTGCCGGGGTAGAGGGCGGTGGTGACGGAGCCCACGAGCACCGCGCTGAACACCGGCAGTCCCGCACCCATCTGACTGTTGGGCAGGGCGAGCACGGCCTGGGGAAAGGGGGGGGATTAAAATGGTACATAGACAGTGACCCACCTCCATACATACATACATACATACATATCTTGACAACATTCAGCTGTCTCTTTTACACTAAACATTTTCGGTCTTTCCTTAACCGAAAATGTTAACTGGAAACCTCTTATCTCTCTTGCTAAATTAGCTTCCTCGAGGTTGGGCGTTCTGCATCGTCTCCGCCAGTTCTTTTTCCCCTTTCAGATGCTGTCCATATACAGAGGCCTTGTCGGCCCTCGTATGGAGTATGCATCTCACTCGTGAGGGGCTCCACAAACACAACTCTCTTGGTTGGACAGAGTGGAGTCAAAGGCTCCTCGTCTCATCAACTCTCCTCCTCTTGCTATCAGTCTTCTATCTCTTAAATTCCGCCCCTTATGCAAGAGTTGACCACCATCTTCATTCTTTCATTACTTCCGCTGATAAACTCTGGAACAGACTTCCTTCGTCTGTATTTCCTGCTGCCTACGACTTGAACTCTTTCAGGAGAGTATCATAACACCTCTCCTCCCGAAATTGGCCTCTCGTCCGGCCTCTCGTTTTGTTTCCTTTTGTTCGGAGCAGCGTCTAGCGGGCCTTTTTTCTCCTGTTCATGTGTTTTGCCCTTGAGCTGCCTCCCTTTTTGGAAGAAACCCAACATACATATATACATATATACATACATGCATACAAAGATACAGTAGTCGTGACAATGGGGGGAGAGAGAGAGAGAGAGAGAGAGAGAGAGAGAGAGAGAGAGAGAGAGAGAGAGAGAGAGAGAGAGAGAGAGAGAGAGAGAGAGAGAGAGAGAGAGAGAGAGAGAGAGAGAGAGAGAGAGAGTCATAGGAAAAGGAAAAAGACGAAGAGGAGCTACTTGTCGAGTAACAGAAAAAACACAAAGCACAATATATGCGGGAGGAGGAAGGGAGCGAGAGAGAGAGGCAGGGAGGGGGGTCAGAGAGGGGAAGGAGGGAGGCAGCAGCCAATCAGGAGATATCAACGCGTGACATAACTGCAGGGGGTGGGGCCAAACTCCGCGGGAGAAAAACCTAACCACCTTTTGGAAATATGCGCCCAGGACCTCTTGGTCTGCCGCTGTCTCAGATTAAAAGTTCATTTCTGTCCAAATGTTCTCCCCTTGCTCGTCCTTCTCTTTTTCCTCCTCCCTCTCTTCCTCTTCTTCCTCCTTCTCCTTCTCCTCCTCCTCCTTCTCCTCATCCTCTTGTCATTATATGTATTCCCTTCTATTAACACTACTACTACTATTGCTGGTACTACTACTGATGTTACTACTACTACTACTACTACTATTATTACTACTACTACGAAGACACTGCCACCACTATTACCCGTACGAACGAGACACCCACCACCATCACCACCACCACCGCCACTATTACTACTACTACTACTGCTACTACTACTACTACTACTACTACTGCTACTGGTACTACTACTACTGCTACTACCACTACTGCCACCTTTGCCACAAAGACAGCCACTAGGGATGTGAAGATGGTCGCGCAGCCCACAGTCACGTCGGCGAGGTAGAGACCCACGAGAACCAGGAGACCAGAGACCGGGTTGTTGACGAAGACCACCTGGGGAAGGGACAGTGTTAGGTGTGGTGGTGGTGGTGGTGGTGGTGGTGTAAACTGACCTCTCTTTTGGCCACTCATTTTTGCTTAATAGGAGCAGAAGTTGGAGACCTTTTTTACTCAATCTGGTACGTTTTATTCTCATTTGGTACTTTTTACTGGTGTAATCTGG
Organism: Eriocheir sinensis; assembly: GCF_024679095.1. Taxonomy (NCBI): domain Eukaryota; kingdom Metazoa; phylum Arthropoda; class Malacostraca; order Decapoda; family Varunidae; genus Eriocheir; species Eriocheir sinensis. The sequence goes on along the minus strand of NC_066568.1, from coordinate 11,225,059 downwards.
TACTACTTTAAACTGAGTGGCAACAATGCGTCTGACTTAGTGGCCTCTTGCCAGTGTGGACGTGATATGGTCTGGCTCGGCTAAACGTGCG
>NC_066568.1:11197468-11219968 GCF_024679095.1 Eriocheir sinensis | reverse complement strand
CTCATCTCCCTCCTCCTCCTCCTCCTCCTTCACCTCCGTCCCTCTTTCTCTCCGTCTGTCTCCGCTTCTGCCTTGTCATGTTCCTCCTTCCTCCTCCTTCCTCCCTTTTCGCCTTGGTGTTTGTCTCCTCTCCCTCCCTCCCTCCCTCCCTCCCTCTTTCCGCTCCCTCCCTCCACGTTGGCTTGCTATTCAGGGTGCCTCGACCACGGCCATCTAGACGGCCTTGCCTCGACTCCCTCCTGTGCTTGCCTTTAAGGGGGGGTAATTGCTTGATACCCTTAATGCAAGGTAATAAAGGGTAGGTGAGAGAATGATGATGATGGTGATGATGATAATGATGATGGTGGTGGTGGTGACCGACACAAGCACAGATTCACCTGTATACTTGTCCCCTTCCTTGACCCCCTCCTTCCTCCCCCTCCCCCTCCCCCCTTCAGGTAGATACGTGTGTCGTGGCCTTCACCCTCACACCCTAACACACTCACTCACTCACTCACTCACTATCACTCACTCACTCACTCATTTACATACTCATTTATTCACTCACTTGCTCACTCACTCACTCACACACTCACACTCACTCACTCACTCACTCAACACTCACTCACTCACTCATCCATCAATCATCGGCTGGCCACAAAAGGCAGGCACTGACCCAAGAAATCCATCACTATGTATGAATAATGGCCGGCAAATAGTGATGTTAGCGAAGGTAAGAACATCACCAAAGACATCACCACCACCATCATCACCACCTCCATTATCACGAGCACCGCCATCACTGCTATTACCAACATTTATTTTCTGCCCCCATTTTTACCATCCTCATCACCTCATCATCCCCAAGATATGTAAGGTAACCTCCGTCACTGTGATTTATTCCATACCTTCATCACCATTATCATCACCATCACCAACGCCATTACCGCCCCATTCTTTATTATCTACCGGCGCTTTAGGCGAACACGTAGAAAAAAGGAAAGAAAAAGTAGACAGGGTCATGAGTACGAGAAGAAAGCTTGCGTAAGTGCGTATGAGAAGGAATGGTGTGTGTGTGTGTGTGTGTGTGTGTGTGTGTGTGTGTGTGTGTGAGGAGGAGGATGGTGAAGATTGACTTTACCGCAACTTGACGCTCATAGGATTGATGAATGGAAAGAAGGAAGGAAGGAAGAAAGGAAGGAAGGAATGAAGGAATAAAAAAAAAAGAGGCTCTCGAACACCTGAGGACCAGCCTACCAACCTACCTGCCTGGAAAGAAGGGAAGAGAAGAGAGGAAGGAAGGATGAGAAGAAAGAAAATACAGCGAAAATAAATGAAGAAATAGAAAGGAAGAATACCTACCTACCTGCCTGGAAAGAAGGGCAGAAAAAAAGAAGAGAGGAGGGGAGGGAAGAGGAGAAAAAAAACACACAGTGAAAATAAAAGAAGAAATAGTAAGGAAGAATACCTGCCTGCCTTACTGCCCTCCTGCCTTCTGTTGCTACTTCCTCCACTTCTTCATTATTCATCTATGTATCTTCTCCTCATCGCCTTGATCTTACTCTCATGTCCACTTTGTTATTCTGTTGGCAATGCTCTCTTTTATGTATTGGTTTCTTTATGCATTTATTCTGTTTTTTGTTTTGCTGTTATTTAGCGTATGTTTCTTTTTGCATGTTATGTTTTTTTTTCTAAACTTATTTATGAATGAATGAATGCAGGATTGTATTATTTGCGCATAAAATCAAAGGAGCATTTGAATATAAGTAGGAGGAGGAGGAGGAGGAGGAGGAGGAAGAGGAGGAGGAGGAGGAGGAGGAGGAGGAGGAATAAAATAGATGAAAAAAGAAAGAGAATGAATGAATGAATGCAAGCTAGAAGGGAAGAGATAAAAAATGAAAGAAAAGAATGAATGAATGAATGAATGAAGGAAGGAAGGAAGGAAGGAAGGATAGATGAATGGAAGGAAGGAAGGAAGAAAGGAAGGAAGGATGGAACGAATAAAAAAGAAAAAAGAAAAAAAGAAAGAAAGAAAAAAACAAAGAAAGAAAGCGCAATGAGAGCAAGACCAAGAAGAAAATAATAACTAGAAAAATAAAACGAAGAAAAAGTAGACGAAAAAAGTAACAAAACCAACAAAAGGAGAAATAAAGAAAGCGAAAAGTAAGAGGAACAGAAACAACAAAACACGAAAACAACAACAACAACAAAAAGGTTTAGAACAACCTGAACCCGGATCAATAAAATATCAAAGTTAACGGAGGACATTAAAAAGAGACGCGCTAGTTAACCATGATAATATAATTGCTTTACGGACGAGATATTGAACCGCTAAGAATATAACATGAACCAACAGGAGACAGATAATGACCGGAATAAGATACAGGGAAGGAGGAGGAGGAGTAGGAGGAGGAGGAGGAGGAGGAGAGGAAAGGAAAGAAGATTATAGAGAAGAAAAGGGAAGAGAGGAGAGGAGAAGAGAATAAAGGAATAGAAAATAATATGAGAGGAGAGTCAAGAATAAATGAGAAGAAAAAGAAAAGAAAGGAATAAAGAAGAGAAGGATAGAGGAGAGGAGAGAAGAAAATGAAGAGATGATAAATGAAGAGAGTTTAAAGAGGAAGGAATAGAGAATAAAAGAACAAGAACAAGAGAGAGAGAGAGAGAGAGAGAGAGAGAGAGAGAGAGAGAGAGAGAGAGAGAGAGAGAGAGAGAGAGAGAGAGAGAGAGAGAGAGAGAGAGAGAGAGAGAGAGAGAGAGAGAGAGAGAGAGAGAGAGAGAGAGAGAGAGAGAGAGAGAGAGAGAGAGAGAGAGAGAGAGAGAGAGAGAGAGAGAGAGAGAGAGAGAGAGAGAGAGAGAGAGAGAGAGAGAGAGAGAGAGAGAGAGAGAGAGAGAGAGAGAGAGAGAGAGAGAGAGAGAGAGAGAGAGAGAGAGAGAGAGAGAGAGAGAGAGAGAGAGAGGAGGAGGAGGAGGAATTTAAAGAACTGCAAATATGGGAGACGCAGAAAGAGAAAGAGAGGAGAAGGAAGAGGAAGAAAAAGAAGAGGGAGAGAAGGAGGAGGAGGAGGAGGAGGAGGAAAAAGGAAGGCTGATGCAGAGAAAAAGGAGGAGATGGAGGAAGAGAAGGAAAGAACTGCAAATAAAGAATGCAGAAAAAACAGCAGTAACAACCACAACAACAACAACAACAACAACAACAACAACCGAGGAGGAGAAAGAAGAGGAAGAGGAGATGGCAAAGAAGAAGTCACCCCCAAAGGAAGGGCTGAAGGGCTGCGTGTGAGTAATCTTTAGCCCTGAGCGTCTAGACAGTAATTAAATGGTGCCTACTGCGAGCTGGCCTTTAATTCACTATGCTGTGTTTGTTACGTCCGTGCGCTGACCACTCGTCCACGTACTATATATTCCTATGTATTTTCTCTTTCGTCTTTCTCTTCGTGTCTTCCTCCTCCTCCACCTCCTCTTTCTCCTCCTCCTCTCTCACTCTCTTATTTCAGCTCCCTTATTTGCAGTTCTTTTCTCTTCCTTCTTCTTCTCTTCTTCCTCCTGCTGCAGTTTATATTTTTAGTTAGTGGATAGGTGACGAAAGAGAGAGAGAGAGAGAGAGAGAGAGAGAGAGAGAGAGAGAGAGAGAGAGAGAGAGAGAGAGAGAGAGAGAGAGAGAGAGAGAGAGAGAGAGAGAGAGAGAGAGAGAGAGAGAGAGAGAGAGAGAGAGAGAGAGAGAGAGAGAGAGAGAATCATTAACATATAGCGCGCACTTCTGTCGTTAATTTCAATGGCAGACAGTGTAAACTATGCCTATCACTTCTTAGGTTATATAATGGGAGACAGGGTAAACTATATCTATCAAGCACTTATGGGGTTAGCTAATCTCTCTCTCTCTTGCTGTGTGTGTGTGTGTGTGTGTGTGTGTGTGTGTGCGTGTGTGTGTGTGTGTGTGTGTGTGCTTATCAACTAGTCTTCTTTATCTTAATCAACATGGAATACGATAAAAGGTATCTGGACGCACTGATAACGCTACTTTATTATTATTGTTATTACTACTACTACTACTACTACTACTACTATTACTTTTATTACTGCTACTACCACCTCTACTACTACTACCACCTCTACTACTACAAGCACTACTACTACTACTACTACCACTACTACTACACTTACCGGGTCTTGAAGAAAGTTCTGCATTACTTCGTCCTTCTTCTGTTGATCACCGCCACCACCACCACCACCGTCACCACCACCGTCACCACCACCACCGTCACCCCCCCCCCACCCCTTATCAAATCACCAATACAGTCACTTCTTCACCACCAGCACAAACACCACTCAACACTCTCCTCTTCGTAGTTGTAGTAGTAGCAATAGTAGTAGTAGTAGTAGAAGTAGTTGTAGTTATGTTGTTATTGTTCACGGTTATTTCTCTTCTTGATTAAAAGTCTTGCTAATGAGTGAGTTAGGGAGAGAGGGAGGGAAGGAGGGAGGGATGGAGAGACGTTGCCTCCTTTACCTCCACATGACTAATGGTTTCTGCATCTCGCCTCCTTGACCCTCCCTCTCATCCCTCCTCCCTCCCTCCCTCTCCATCCGTCCTCCTTATTCTCTTCCCCACTCTCTCTCTCTCTCTTTCCTCCTTCCTCCCTCGCCTCCTTCCGCCCGTCACTTCCCTCCCTCGTATTCCCCTTCTTCCTCTTCCTGCCTCCTCTTCCCTATACTGTCCCTCCCCCCTCTCTCTTCTCCCCCTATCCCTCTCCCTTCCTCACCCCTTCCTCTCACTTTACTCTCTTCCTCCCTCCCTCCTCTCACCCTCTGTACCTCCCTCCCTTCTTCCCTCCCCGGGCCTGTGTGCGCATGTGTCCTGATAATAATTCTTGTCACTGTGTGTGTGTGTGTGTGTGATGATATGTTTACCTCTTGAATCCAAGTGTGTGTGTGTGTGTGTGTGTGTGTGTGTGTGTAGCAGACTTGGGTTGAAGTGTATTTTTTTACTCGCGTCCAAGTATGATTACATTAGGCTATCACGAGTCCAAGTACAAATACTTAATTTTGTAGCAGAACTCGAGTCCAGGTACGAGTACTTTCGTTCTGTATTCGAACATAAGTACAAGTACTTTTTACTGATTTAACCTCAATTTTTTTCTGCTTTTCTGGTGTTATCAAGTGACAAACTGCCAGCCCCTCTTTATTCTGGTCAGCTCACATGACCTTACCATCACCTCACCCCAGGGCTCCCCTAGCCCCAGGCTTAGAACACACCTCACCCTGGCCGCACCTCCACTCAGGCAGGTCGTCAAACACTGCACCAGCCACGCGTTTGCATTTTTTTTATTGTACTCGAAAAATTGTCGAGTACTTGGAGTCCGAGTACAAGTACACGTACAAATACTAAGGAACTTTTAACCCTAAGTACAAGCAGGGTCAAAGGAAGACAGGGTCTGCTCATGGCCCAGCCAAAATTTGTAGGTTCTGCGCAGCCGTGACGTCTACCAGAGTTCGGGGGGTCCGACCCGCGAACCTATCAGTCTGTGAAGAGCACCTCAGGTGATCGTTTCAAATCGGCTCCCGTCGCTCGCTCCCCATGACCTGAATTTTTCCCTTTTAAAATACCTCACTGCGTTGTGGTTGGCTACAATAACAAGCATCGTTCAGGACGGTCAAACTACATTTTTTATAATTTACCAAAAGACAGAGAAACACGTAACACTTGGCTTTATTTGTGGGGAAGAGACGATATAACCTCTCAAAACGTCAGAATATGCATCCAGCATTTTCATACATCTGCATTTCAAAGAAATCTGAAGTAAGCAGAGACAGGCCAGGAGAGAGAGAGAGAGAGAGAGAGAGAGAGAGAGAGAGAGAGAGAGAGAGAGAGAGAGAGAGAGAGAGAGAGAGAGAGAGAGAGAGAGAGAGAGAGAGAGAGAGAGAGAGAGAGAGAGAGAGAGAGAGAGAGAGAGAGAGAGAGAGAGAGAGAGAGAGAGAGAGAGAGAGAGAGAGAGAGAGAGAGAGAGAGAGAGAGAGAGAGAGAGAGAGAGAGAGAGAGAGAGAAACATACAGACAGAGACAGACACAGACAGAAACAGTCCTACACACACACACACACACACACACACACACACACACACACACACACACACACACACACACACAGCTAGGCCAGTCCTCGTCGACGGACCGACTCGGTCGGCTAGATTTCGATCGCCGATAGAGTCGGCCTGTCGGCATCCTGCTACGGGCCGCCAATCGGCTTAGCCCGTGCTCCCCCGCGCAGGGAGGGAGTATTTTTGCACTCTTAACGGGCCGTCTTAGGACAAGGGCCCGTTTCCCCTAGTGATACTAAAAGATAAATATTAAAAAAAAAAAAAAAATCTGAAGTACGAACTTATTGGACGACCAGTGCCTGCGGCCGGAGTGCGATTCAAGCCTGGAGCTGTGCCAACACTACATCTATTGCCTTATTGCCTTAATAACTTCATGACAGTAACCTTACACTTCCCTTCAACAAAGGAATTTGGTGAATATTTGAGGGGGAGCAAACCATGTGGTGTACGGCGAGACAACTAGGAAAGAATCTTAGGAAAATTTTCTTAGATACACGTCAGAGGAGTGTTGCCAGCTGTACAAATTCATATTTTCTTCGATCGCTTTACGGCTTTAAAGATTTTAAAGAATGTCTAAGACGAAATATGTCTGTCTGTGTGTGTGTGTGTTTTTTTTTTTTTTGTGTGTGTGTGTGTGTGTGTGTGTGTGTGTGTGTGTGTGTGTGTGTGTGTGGAGAGAGAGAGAGAGAGAGAGAGAGAGAGAGAGAGAGAGAGAGAGAGAGAGAGAGAGAGAGAGAGAGAGAGAGAGAGAGAGAGAGAGAGAGAGAGAGAGAGAGAGAGAGAGTTCTTCGGGTTGTGTATTTTCTTTTACGAGAGGGGAAACGCTAAACTATAATATTCTCTCTCTCTCTCTCTCTCTCTTGCGTTCGTAAAAGAATAAAATTTCCCACACCAAAGAAAAAATAAAGAAAATGTTCTTCTTTTCGGGCAAACTTTTATATGCACCACATAGTGGGCACTCGCTGACGTCACGCTAGCTCCTACCCATTCACAGAAACCTGCGCTTGACTCGACCCCGTCTTCCTTTGACCCTGAGTACAAGTACAAGTATATGATATTGTGTACTTAAGCACGAGTACAAGCTCGAGAACATGTGCTTGGACTCCTGCGTTCTTATGTTCTTATGTTCTTAAGTCTGGTATGTAGATGATGATGATGATGATGTGTGTGTGTGTTTACCTAGTTGTATTTACCTAGTTGTGAGATACGGGAAAAGAGTTCCGCTCGCGCTGTCCCGTCTCCACATCCGCTCTGATACAGCTTTTCCTTAAAATGTGTGTGTGTGTGTGTGTGTGTGTGTGTGTGTGTGTGTGTGTGTGTGCTTACTCACCTGAATACACATGCCCCCACAAAACACACAGTCACAAACGCACACGAGGATAGAAAGTACACACAAACGCACATGGCCACCTTTATTCAGGTACACACATGTCAACATTCATGTACGTATAATATATAGATTTATTTTTTTCATATACATCTTTTTTTATAGTCTTCATCACAGCAAATACAACCAACGAACGAACACACAAACACACACACACACACACACACACACACACACATACACACACACACACGCACACGCACACATACATACATACACGGGTCACGGCTTGGCTCACTCCCACACCAACAAATACACGAACACAAAGAGAAAAAAAAGGTTCACGTTCGGTTTTTAAAGTGATTCGTGATTCGTTCGTTTCGAGTTTCGTGTTTCGAGTCAATTTCGTTTTATAGGTTCGTTTTGTTTCATTTTGTTTTTCATATTCGTTTTTTGGGGTGTGTTTTAGTGTTATAGTGTGTGTGTGTGTGTCGCCAGCGCGCGTGTGTCCGCCAATCAGGTTCAGCGACACACATTCTAAGCTTATGATTGGCTGACGAGACGAGCGCTGGCGAGGGCGTGCGTTCGTGCTTGTGTGTGTGTGTGTGTGTGTGTACCTCAGCGCATCACACTTTTATTTTTGTTTTACGAGTCCCATAACAATAATAATAATAATAATAATAATAATAATAATAATAATAATAATAATAATAATAATAATAATAATAATAATAATAATAATAATAACAAAAATAATGATAATGATGATGATGATGATTGTAAGGAAAGAAGTGGGGTCAGAGGTCATCATTGCTGCCTAGCCTGACCTTGCCTGCCCAAAAAATATATTAGGTCAAGATTAGACGAGTTTTTGGATAAGATTTTTTTTTCTTCATATAATTTTCGAGATGACATTGAACACTACTTTCTCTCGTGTGTGTGTGTGTGTGTGTGTGTGTGTGTGTGTGTGTGTGTGTGTGTGTGTGTGTGTGTGTGTGTGTGTGTGTGAATGAGTTTGTGTGTATATTTCTGTGTATGAGTGTGTGTGTGTGTGCGGTTATGTGTGTGTATTTTTGGACTAGCACTGGCCATTACCCAATGACTAACACACACACACACACACACACACACACACACACACACAGAAAGACATTAACAGCTGCACATACATCTCTCTCTCTCTCTCACACACACACACACACAGTCTTGGTCAGCGATAGATAGACAGATAGATAGAAATATAGATAGAGAGATAGATAGACATAGAGAAAGATAGACAGATAGAAATAGAGAGAACACAATAACATATTCTCCTACTAAACATCCCTCATAGCAAATCTAACATGACCCAGCCTACCCTAACCTGACATGACCTAACCTAACCATCCCTAACACAACACACCATGCATGACCTCCAGTGACCTCTCAACCTTGACCAACTCGCTGCGGGCGCCGACCAAACCCCAAAGAGGAATCGAACAAGTACACAACGCCAAGAATTCCGAAAAATACACGTTACATGACCTTTTATGATCTTAGGAAACGTTCGCCTTGTCCCCCGAGCAGCCATTCACGAGAGTCAAGGCGTGTGACCTCTAGCGGCGGGGAGGTCAAACTAACACCCGCTGCAGAGGATATAGACTGACCGATACTGGTTCTGTACGTGTAGTGTGACCATTGAGAGGGATTGTAAGGCGAAATTGACCTTATGTATGGCGTTCTTAGTGCCTTGTTTTCCTTGCAATGCCTCGGCGCCCGCTCCTGATATCCTAACAAGTTCTTTTTCTTATATTTTTGCTTCGTCTGAAAATTCTATTCCTTATACTTTTTTTTAATCTTTCTCTGTTCTTCTTTTTCTTGTTGCTGGGTTCTCTCACTGGCCCTCTTTCTCTCTCTCTCTCTCTCTCTCTCTCGCCCCAGGACTGCATGGCATCACTCTGGAATGGAAGACTTCTGGGAAACATTCACTCACTTCTGAAACACTGAACGAAGAGATTAGAGAAAAAGAAGACGTCTGAGGGTGAACTAAGCTGAATAAATAGATGAAATTGGTACAGGAGTGAAAGACAAATGTAAAAACCATGAACATAAATAGATGAACGAGAAGGTCAGCCAGCAGGATGACGTTAGAGGCTGTACTAACATAAATAAACAGATTGGTAGATTGAAATGAATGAGGGGATGAATAAATAAATGAAAGAAATGTAGTGAAACGCCTGACGAGCATAGAGATGAATGACTAGGTTTATGTATATGAAAATAATTTGTGTATTCGTAAACAACACTGCATTCGTTGATGAAATTCAAACAGTAAAAATGAAATAAATGAAACTGCAAACACTTTTCGTATTTGGCAATTAAATAAAAAAATAAAGAAAGAGAGAAGGGAAGGAAACAAAATATAAATAATGAACGAACGAAATCAGACTTCAAGACAGAATTATATTTACCGATTGAATAGCAACAAAAAAGTAATGCAATATTCTTGATTTTGAACGTCTTATAATAATATTAATAATAATAATGATAACAGTAATGATGAAAACAATAATAACAATAACAATAATCGACTGATCGTGGGACTTTTTTTTTTTTTTTACTTTTCTACTTTTTTTTAGTTACTTTTTTGTGTATACTTTTTTTGTTACTTTTATCTTGTGTGTTTTTATGCGAAAGGTACGTGTGTGTGTGTGTGTGTGTGTGTGTGTGTGTGTGTGTGTGTGTGTGTGTGTGTGTGTGTGTGTGTGTGTGTGTGTGTGTATTGGTAGTAAAATCGTCAATATCTTGGTGGTTCCCTATTGGCACTTCCCTACATTTATGGTGCCATCCTTGCTTCCATGGCACCATACTGGCACTATATCGGCTCTTATGGTGCCATGATATCCTAAGGTGCCTCTCCTAAGCTTGTGTGGTAGTCTATGGTGCTTCCCTTGACTACCAATGCTTAGTATGGTGGTATAGTGCATCCCTTATGGTGTTGGTTACGGTGCCATTACCATACGACTCCCATGGCAGTGTTTGATGGTAGTGCTTCCCTATGGTGCCATGTATGGTGTCTGTATAGTGGTATGGTGCCATGAAGTAGGCCAGTGTGGTTATGATGGTGTTGTTTAGTCTTCCCTTGTGGTTCTCATGGCAGTTATGGTGTTATGGTGCCTGTTTCTCATGGGGTTTCGTTTTTCACTCCCAGGGCAGTTTATGGTGTTATGGTGCTTCCCTTATAGTGCCATGGTGAGTGTTTTATGATGTTATGGTGCTTCCCTTCTCCCATGGCTGATTTTATGGTGTCTGTTTCTCATGATGCTATGTTTTTCACTCCCATGGCAGGTTATGGTGGTATGGTGCTTCCCTTATAGTGCCATGGTAAGAGTTTTATGATGTTATGGTGCTTCCCTACTCCCATGGCTGATTTTATGGTGTCTGTTTCTCATGGCGTCACGTTTTTCACTCCCATGGTAGGTTATGGTGGTATGGTGCTTCCCTTATGGTGCCATGGTGAGTGTCTATGGTGTTGGTTATGGTGCTTTCCTTCTCCCATGGCTGATTTTATGGTGTCTTTCTCATGGTGTCCCGTTTTTCACTCCCATGGTAGGTTATGGTGGTATGGTGCTTCCCTTATGGTGCCATGGTGAGTGTTTATGGTGTTGATTATGGTGCTTCCCTTCTCTCATGGCTAATTTTATGGTGTCTTTTGCTAATGGTGCTTTCTTCTTCACTCCCATGGTAGTTTATGGTGTTATTGTGCTTCCCTAATGGTGCCATGGTGAGTGTTTATGATGTTATGGTGCTTCCCTACTCCCATGGCTGATTTTATGGTGTCTGTTTCTCATGGCATTCCTTTTTTACTCCCATGGTGGGTTATGGTGGTATGGTGCTTCCCTTATGGTGCCATGGTGAGTGTTTATGGTGTTGGTTATGGTGCTTCCTCACTCCCATGGCTGATTTTATGGTGTTCGCTTTTTAGGTTGTTTTCACTCCCATGGCAGTTCATGATGTTATGGTGCTTCCCTTATGGTGCCATGGTGAGTGTTTATGGTGTTAGTTATGGTGCTTCCCTTTCTCCCATGGTTGTGGTTTGGTATGGTGCTCCCTCACTACCAAGGCTTTCAAAATCATGGTAGTAATGGTAGTTTCCTTATGTATGGTGTTATTAGGTATGGTAGCGTAGGTATGGTGGTATGGTGAGAGAAGAGGGACAGTGTGTGTGTGTGTGTGTGTGTGTGTGTGTGTGTGTGTGATGACATTGCATAGTTTAAAGTTTTCTTTCAGATAAGCTTGTTAGATAGGAGAGAGAGAGAGAGAGAGAGAGAGAGAGAGAGAGAGAGAGAGAGAGAGAGAGAGAGAGAGAGAGAGAGAGAGAGAGAGAGAGAGAGAGAGCGTGTAAACCACCAGTAACTAAGAGGTCTGTAACGAGTGCTTCCCTTAATAATCAAGTCGATGGTCTGACAAAAAAAAATTACAAACCAGTCAGTCACTAATGGCAGCTCCCCCTTCCCCCCCCCTCCCCCCCTCCCATGGGCCTTAACATCTTTGTACAGCATCTAACTCTACGTACAAAGCGATTCTACGAGTGTCTCTTGTTTTTTTTCTGTGTTTGTGAGTTTGTGTGTTTCAGGAGTCTATAGTTTTCCTTTGTTTGTTTGTGTGTATGTGTTTTAATCGTCTATAGGTATAATCTGTTTTAATTGTTTTTTTTTTTTACGTTTTAGCCATCTATAGTGTGTTGGGTAGTGTCCTGTGTGAGTGTTTGTGTTTGTTATCTATAGCTTTTTTTGTGTGTGTATATATGTGTGTGTGTGTGTGTGTGTGTATGTGTGTGTGTGTGTGTGTGTGTGTGTGTGTGTGTGTGTGTTTCAAAAATCTAAAGTTTCGTTTTTTTTTTAGTTTTTTTGTCTATATTTTTTTGTGTGCAGTATATATCTGTGTGTGTGTGTGTGTGTGTGTGTGTGTGTGTGTGTGTGTGTGTGTCAAAATGGTCACCACAAAGTCCCTCTTCTCACATTAATAAAAAGTCCAAATCGGTTTCCTCAACCATATACATCACTTTTTTTTTATCTTTATCTCTTCGCTTTTGAATAGATTTTGTACATTCCTCCCATACCTTGTCAAGATAATTTTGCTTTTTGTATTTGGCTTTTCGATTTTGTTTGTCAATTAATTTAATGTCTTGTCAAAAAGTGAAAAACATTCAATATTATTTTTCTTATCTTATCGCTTTTGAATTAGCTCATTAGATTATTTCGCTTCTTTTGCGCTTCTCGATTATATACAACACTAAAAATTTCTGCTTCCGTTCTTTTTTTTTGTCAAGTTTATTATTTCACATCTTTCAGCTTCTCATTAAGATGCAACACAATTTCTGCTTCCGTTATTTTTTTTTTCTAGTTTGTCAAGTTCATTAATTCCCATCTTTTTTAGCTTCTCATTTAGGTGCAACACAATTTCTGCTTCCGTTTGCCTTTCGCTGGAGTTTGTCAGCATTGTTTTGCGTTTTGTTAAGTTCAATTTCTCAACCACAATTTCTACCTCCATTTGCCTTGCTGTTTAGTTTGTCAAGATAAGTTCGTGTTTAGTCCGTTTGTTTCGCGTTGTTCCGCTTCTCATTCACATGCAACGGTCTGATGGTGAGTCAGCTTGAAGGCGCCTGAGTCACGACTATACGGCTACGCTACAACGCTTCTGAGTCACTAGAGAGCTCCGTGTGAGTCAGGAAGAGCTCTCGGTGAGTCATAAGCGACGTCTCTTCACTGACTCAGGGAAAGAAAGTCGCGGTATAATAATTTCCCTGAGTCAGCCGAACGAGAGTCAGGTCATGTTAGGTGAGTCACAGGTAAGGCGAGTCACCTGTCGATGGTTAATTAGTGGCAGGTAAACGGCGAGTCAGGTGAGGCTTAGGGCGTCCAGGTGAGAGGAACGTCCTGAAGTTACTCGTGAAAGTGAAAGTCGAGAAAGTTTAGCTGTTGGACGTTTTCTGAAGCCGTGTTATTTTTTGTTGTTATTTTTTCTGAATTGCTGATTTTTGGGTTTTGTTGTTTTTGAAATCTTGTTTTTTGTGCTTATTGTTTTTTGTTGTACCGATTTTTATCTTTTAGAACCTTATTTTTTGGGGGGGAGGATTCCGTGAGTTTATTTTATAGTCTAGTTAATCTTTTTTTCGTCCATTTTTTTTTTAGTTTCTTATTTATTTGAAGTTTTGTCATTTATCTTTAGTTTTAGCTAACATTCTAAGTCCATTTCTTGTCTAGTGTTTATTTTTCAGATTGTTATTCATTTGAAGTTTTGTTATTTATTTTTAGTTTTAATTAACATTTTAAGTCCATTTCTTGTCTAGTGGGTTTTTTTCAATACAGTTACTCATGTTTTTGAAATCGATATTATTATTTTAAATTTACGTTAATCTATTTTGGAGTCAGTTAACCTTCTTGCCTTGTTATTTTTTATAGTGTTAGTTTTTTTTAGATCATTCATTTATTTTCTTTCATTCTACTTAACATTTTTTCGTCTACTTAACTTTTTTTGCAGTCTAGCCTTTTTTTAGTCCAGTTACCCTTTATTGGGGGGGAACTATGCTTCTCTTTTTAGGTGTATACTTTTTCTCTATAGTCTACAGTTCGTTTAGATGAATTTTATAGTCCAGAAAAAAAGTGTCCTTTTATTATTATTATTATTATTATTATTATTATTATTATTATTATTATTATTATTATTATTATTATTATTATTATTATTATTATTATTATTATTATTATGTTCTCGATTTTTCATGACTTTTCTTTCTTAAATCTTCACAATTTCCTTTTTTTCCTTTTCTTTTCTCGCCACCATTTTGTATTGAATTCGATTGGATCATCTCTCATTTCTTTAACTCTCCTTCTATTAATGTCTCTTCTTTTCCATTTTTCTCATATTCATCTTTCGTCCAGCTCTTCCTCCCTTCTCTAATGAATCATAATTAATCAAGTCTTCATAAAGATTTTTTGTAAAATTTACGTAATATCTTAATTCTATTTTTCGTTTTCTCCTCTATTTTTCAGCATCCCTTTTTAACTTTTTCTGAAACGCATTTTTTCACTAATTATATTCATAGTGTCAAGAGTTTCTCATTTCGCCATTTTTTTTTCTCTAACGCCTTATACTTTCATTTTGAGTCGTATTTGGTTTTATGGGTTTCTAGTTTCAGTAATTTTTTTTAACCAATTTCTTTTTTAATTTCTTTTCCTTGATTTCTTCACGTTGGAACATTACTATAATTAAAAAGACTGATTACTTGGATTTCTTTTTCGAGTCTTTCGCGTCATGACTGTAATTTCACAATATTCTTAAACCCCAACTATTTATTATTTTCACTTTCTCGTTTCCCTCATTTCACGACTTCACGCTTTCCGTACATTTTCAAACCCAGTTATTTCTCTTTTTCACTTTTGCTTCCTTAATTTTACGACTTTAATAATTTCGACTTTGCTTCCGACATTCAAGAACTTCCGCGCACAGCAATTAAACACACACGATAACATGTAAACCTCCTTTGAATGTACATACCACTTTGTCTTCCTAATGCTGCCTGGGTGGAGAAGAAAGAGAAGTTATATTGAACACTGTTTGAAATATGTCTGATCTTAGCTTGGAGTTGAGCGTGTGGTGCAGAGTAGAGTCACCAGTTCTAGTTGCTCTTGTGGCCGAACTTCCTGGTGACGTGCTATCCTTTCTTCCTTTTTTTTTCTTGTTTTTTTCTTGTTCTTCTTATTTTTGTTCTTGCTATTTATTCTCCTAGTTTTAGTTCTCGTCTTCCCCTTGTCTACCTCTTGTCCTCCTTTCGTCTTATTCCTGTCTCGGTTGTGTTGGCGTCGTGTTCTTACTCCTCTTCCTCATTCTTGTAAGTCACGTAGCGAACCGAGGACTTCTCTCCGTAGATCAACCCCTGTGGAGAGTAGTAGTAGTAGTAGTAGTCGTAGTAGTAGTAGTAGTAGTAGTAGTAGTAGTAGTAGTAGTAGTAGTAGTAGAAGTAGTAGTAGTAGTAGAAGTAGTAGTAGTAGTAGTAGTAGAAGTGGTTGTAGTAGTAGTAGTAGTAGTAGTAGGTAGTGAAAGGAAGAGAAGAAAAAAAGCAGGAGAAGGTGGATGGTATGAAGGAGAAAGAATAAAAGGGGAGGAAGAATAGGAAGAGGAGGAGGAGGAAGAGGAGGGGGAGCATGAAAAGGAAAAGGTCGGTGAGACTTATTAATAAAGTTATAATCTCTTTGACTCCTATTTTTTTTCTTATCCCTCTGGTAGGCATCTTTATCCTCCTCCTCCTCCTCCTCCTCATCATCATTACATTGTACTCCAGGACAAAAGCTTTTCCCAACGTCCTCTATATCTCTATCTGGGGTCGTATTAATTGAGGCTTTGAAGGAGAAGTTTAGGCAAGTTTTCTTCTGACTCCTACAAATCGCGCTCCGAGAATGTCAAAGTCCCTAGTCTTTGGTCCATATTTTTAATCGTCTCGGCTCCCTTTACGACAATTTCCCAAGGCCACAGAGAAGGTTAGCCGGGTTTTCATGGGTAGTTTTCCAGTTCAAGGTGTAAAAGTCGGGTAAAACTATCACTACGATCACTAAACAGTCCATGAAAACCCCAGCAGTTTCTACGAGAGGCTTTTCAAACGAGCGAACTGAGGCGCCGAGACGTTTATAAACACGGGCTTTAATCTTATTTGTAATCCCGTTGGCATCCCGAAGTGTCCAGGAGATGGTGGAAGACTGCCGAGTCAAAGGCCACTCCGGACTCAGGTCGGTATCTTTAGACGCTTCAACCTCTCACATCAACTATTTCCAAAGTTCGAATAGGAGATTGATCGGGTTTTCATAAGTGCTTTTTCGCGTTCACGGTACACAAGAAAGGTCAAACTACCACCAGGGTTATAAAACTACCCATGTAAATGCCCTAAACGCATACGAAAACCTTGTCAAATATGTGTGCTTGGGCGCTGAAATGTTTAAGAATACGGGCCTGAGTCAGCAGCAACAAAAGAGACTCCCAATCAAGACCTAGACAATTCTCCGGGTGGCCGAGGGGGGCGGTGCGTGTAGAGTCAGTACGGTTTAGGTGAGTCCCGCCCTTGACTCACCTGCTGCTCGCCCTCCTTGGCGGGCGGGGACTTGAGGCAGTACATGAAGGGCGCGTACAGGAAGTTGATGATCGCTACGCCGTACAACATCCACTTGAAGCCGAACGTCTGGACCAGCGTGCCGGACAGGGCGGGGCCTGGCGACAGGAACAACAGTGGTAACAAAAGCAAGAGAAAAGTAGCATCATAATCATCATCACCCACAAATAGCGAGGCCGAAACAGTAATCCACGTTCCCATAAGATCGTTAGCATCACCATTGTCTCAGTTTCAGGATAAGTAGCATCGTTACTAAGAGGAATAGTGGTAATAACAGTAACAAACAGCAAGCAGGAGCAACAGTAGGAACAAGAACAAGAGTGAGCCATCACCATCACCATCACCATCACCATCAACAGCCAACAATAAACCCACCGACAGGTTACGTCACCATTAGATCATTAGGTATCCCATTAGCCTCAGTTTAAGTACCATCATTAGTAACAGTGGTAAAAAAAGCAAGAAAGAGTGCCGCCATTACCATCAGAAATCACCAATAACGAAGCCCAAGCAGATCAAGTCGCTATTAGATGCATCAGTATTAGTTTAGGCAAACATTATTACTGTCATTGATAATAACAGTAAGAGCAAAGTACCATCATCATCATCATCATCACCATCACCATCATCGTCATCACCCACCGATAGCGAAGCCGAGGCAGAAGGCCACGTCGCCGATGGAGTAGACGGAGCCGTAGACCGCTGAGTGTCGCAGGTCGACGAGGTAGCCGAGCTCCGGCATCATGGAGGAGTCCACCATGCCGATGGCGAAGCCCAGGCCGGCGTTGGGTGCAATCAGGTGGTTGATCTGCGTGGCCGACGGGATCTGAGAGGGGGGGGGGGGGTTGTTATCGGGGGTCAAAGTTAGGAGGGAGATGGAGAGGGGAGGCGTGGTGGTGATGATGATGGTG
The DNA here is from genome assembly GCF_024679095.1 of Eriocheir sinensis. Taxonomy (NCBI): domain Eukaryota; kingdom Metazoa; phylum Arthropoda; class Malacostraca; order Decapoda; family Varunidae; genus Eriocheir; species Eriocheir sinensis. The sequence goes on along the minus strand of NC_066568.1, from coordinate 11,202,511 downwards.
GTGGTGGTGAGGGAGGTTAAAATAGGTGGTTTAGTGGTGGTGGTTGTGGTGGTGGTGGCGATAATGATGGTGGTGATGTGGGTTTGATATACTAGATGGAATGAAGATGAATTGTGGTAGTGGTGGTGTTGGTGGTGTGGGTGGTGGTGCTGGTGGTGGTGGTGATGGTGATGTGAGTAAAAAGAGGCAAGGAGGTGATAGAGAATGAGGTGATGAAAAAAAAAAAAAACGAAAAAACCTTACAAGAAAACACACTGGAGAGGAGAAAGAAAAATAAAAGAACAAGTTAAAACAGAAAAAAACCGAACTCAAAAGAAAACACAAATTACAAAAAGGAAACAAAAAAAAGGAAACTGCAAAAACAATAACATAATTCACAACAACAGCAGCAACAACCCTCCCCTACCACCCCCACCACAACCCCCTCAACAAACACAACCCCCCCCCTTCCACTTAACTTCCTTCCCCCAACACATACCACCCCTTCCCTTCCCCCCCCTACACAGTAACAACCTTCCCCTTCCCCTTCCAATCACATACCCCCTTCCTTCCCCTCCCTCCCCTACCCCCCCACACAACCCTCCCCTTTACCTTAACTTCCTTCCCTCAACACCCATCACGCCTTCCCTTTCCCCTCACACCCAACAACATCCCACCCCTTCCCCTTCCAATCACATATCCCCTTCCTTCCCCTCCCTCCTCTACCCCCCCACACACAACCCTTCCCTTCCCCTTTACTTCCTTCCCTCAACACTCATATCCCCTTCCCTTCCCCCCACAAAAATAACAACCCACCCCTTCCCTTTCCAATCACATACCCCCTTCCTTCCCCTCTCACTCCTACTCCCCTTACCTCTCCACCCGAACCCCCCCAACATCCCCCACCCCCCGCACACTCACGCTCATCAAGCAGATCCCAATGACGAAGAGGCCGAGCAGGGAGGCCAGCCATCGCCCCATGAGGTGTCCGAGCGGGCCGAAGAGGTTGGTGCCGATCAGGTAGGAGATGGAGGCGGGGATGAACACGATGCCCAGCTGCCACTCCGGTGCGTCCATCGTGTCCATCATCCACAGCGGCAGTGACGGTTCCAACATACCGATGCCCATGTTGGCGAAGGTGATGGCGCCTGGGAATAGGGGAGATGTTGGTGATGTTGTTATTTTTTTTTTTTTTTTTTTTACAGTAGAGGAAACAGTTCAAGGGCCAAAAAAAAGGAAACAATAATGAAAAAAAAAAAAGCCCGCTACTCACTGCTCCTACAAGAGTCAAGAACAGTGTCCGAAAGGTACGTCAATTTCGGGAGGAGAGGAGGGGCGATGGTTTGGTGTGGAAGAAGGCGGTAGCGAGGGTGGTGGTAGTGGTGATGATGTGAGTTTGATGTAGTAAAGGGAGTGGAGATTTGAAATAGAAGGGGGGGAAGATGGTGGTGATGTTGGTGGTGATGGTGGGGGATGTGGTGGTGGTGATCATGGGGTTTAATACAGAGGGGTGGTGATGACGGGGGTTAAGATAGGTGATGTGGTGATGATGGTCGTGGTAATTACAGTGATGTGCAAAAGGTAAAGAAAAACGTGGTGGTGGTGGTAGTGATGAGTTAAGAAGGAGGTGGAGATGATGGTGGTAGTGGTGGTGATAGAAATGGTAGTAGTAGTAGTAGTAGTAGTAGTAGTTGTTGTTGTTGTGATGAAGCGGAGATAGCGAGAAAGAAAGGGGTAGAAAAAAAGGAAGAAAGAAAGAAAAGGAAGAAAAAATAAAAGAAGTCAGGAGGAACGTAAGTGAAGGAGGAAAGTGGAGGAGGGAAAGGGAGGAATGGAGGAGGAGGGAGAGAGAGAGATAAGAGAGAGAGGGGAGGGAGGAGGGAGGGAAAAGAAGGGTAGGAAATGACGTTCTAAGAGAGAGAGAGAGAGAGAGAGAGAGAGAGAGAGAGAGAGAGAGAGAGAGTGGAAGGATTAGAGATAGAGAAATATGTTCTAATGAGGAAGTTCTGTAGTGAAGAAGGTAATTATGTGGAGTATGGTGAATCTCTCTCTCTCTCTCTCTCTCTCTCTCTCTCTCTCTCTCTCTCTCTCTCTCTCTCTCTCTCTCTCTGCAAATACCTGCATCAGTTTCTTCTCTCACTACACATGGACAGATAGATAGATTGATAGATAAACAGACAGACAAAGATATGAATTAATCAGCTGTATCATAAAATTATTTCATCTTTAAAATCAATGTAAAGCAAAGACAGTAACATATAGGATGAAATAAACACACACACACACACACACACACACACACACGTACATACAACCTCCCCACCCCCCAAAACAATAATCATATAAACAACAAATACAAAGGTAGTCAGTTCTTCAAACCCTTCCGGAAAATATTGAAAGATAAAATAATAATGAAGTTAAACACACATTCCCTTCTTCTCAGCCTAATAATCCTCTTCTCCTTCCCCCACTCCCCTCCCTTCCCCCCTCCTCCCACACACACGCACGCACGCACGCACGCACAGGCAGCAATGACAATGTAGGACTAAAATACTGAAAGGTAAGAAAATGTACTTACTCACATTATCTCGCTCCTTCCTCCTCTTTCCCTCTTCCTCTCTCTTTCCCCCTTCCCCTCTCGCCCTAGCCCCTCCTCCTTCCCTTCCTCACTCCCCCTTCCCCTCCCCCAACACACGCACGCACGCACGCACGCACCTGCCGCAATGACGATGTAGGGGTCACTGATGAGCTCGACAAGAGTGGGCGCCTCATCCTCCTGCTTCTTGATGGCAGGCTGCAGGACGAGGAGCTGCAGGACTGTGGGGGGGTGATGGGGTGGAGGGGAGTAAGGGGGTGGTGAGGGTGAGGGCACGTGTTTGGTGTGTGTGTGTGTGTGTGTGTGTGTGTGTGTGTGTGTGTGTGTAGGGTGAGTTATGGTTAGTCGTATTATTATTACTTTCTTTTATTATTGTTATTATCTCATTATTATTATTAATAGTCAAGTTTTATGAGTTTTAAATACGATGTAACATACTCCATTACTACTACTACTACTACTACTACTACTACTACTACTACTACATTTTTAGATGCTGCCAATAGCGCCTTGGGTTACTTCGGCGACCCCAGCCCGTTAGTGGCGCAGGCGAATTTTATTTATAGTGGCTGCCGTGATGTGTGACTCTGCCTGGCCCACGCTGCCCCCCTGTGCTCCTCTTGACGGAGGTCACTGAGATCATGATCGACTGAAGGTCTGACCACCATGCGGTTAATTTTCCGTCACTCGACGATGGTTGAAAATTGCCAGCATGCATCGGTGGGACTCGAACCTAGGTCACTGACCTCACCATGCCCGCACGCTGACCACTACTACAAGAACCACTGCCACTACTTCTACTACCATTGTTACTCTCCCATCTCTAGCACAACAACCAAAACTATTCCTTCTGCTCCTTTTCCTCCTCCTCCTACTCCTCTTCCTCCGCCTCCTTCTACTACTACTACTTCTACTTCTACTACTACTACTACTACTACTACTACTACTACTACTACTACTACTACTACTACCACCACTACTACTATTACTACTACAAGAACCACTACCACTACTTCTACTTTTGCTACTTTCCTTTCTCTAACATAACACAAAGTCCTCATCCTTCTCATCCTCCCATCCCATCCTCCTGTGGCAAACGGATTGATTAAATCACTGAACGCAGGCAGCCTAGTAATGAGCCAACAGGCTTTCTGCTGCCTGCTAGTCCATGTTTCCATGTTTCCATGTTTCCTCCCCTCCGTCAGCAGTACTCACGTCCGTCGCCCAGCGCCAGCACCGCCAGGATGAGGAAGGGCGCCGTCTTGCCCACGAACTGGAACATGACGCCGCCGAAGGGAGGGCCGATCAGCACGCCCAGGGCCAGGCCGCCCAGCGCGATGCCCATGGCGTTGCCGCGCTCCTTGTCGTCAGGGTACCGCTCAGCCAACATGCCCATGCCTGGAGGGAGGGGGGGGGAAGGGGAGGGGGAAGGGGGTTGTTGTTGTTGTTGTTACTGTCTTCATCACAGTCTAATACAGTTCTTCACTACCTATCTACCTTACCTACTCTTCCTTTGAATTACTCTTTTATCATCTACTTTCCATACTCTCATCTTCATCACCTTCATCACCTACACTTCCTTCCACTTCCTTTCCTATCTTTTACTCTTTCCTGTATCACCAACTCTTTCCTTCACCTACTGTACCTTATAATTCTTACCTTCAATTCTACCTACCTTAATTTTCACCTTCATTTTTACCTTATTCCTGCCCTCGTCACCTATTCTTCCTTTCACTTATCCTTTCATCCTTTACTTTTTTTCACCTTCCTCATCTTCGTACCGTCCCCTTCCCTCATTTTCCTTATCTGCCCTTATCTTCACCCACCTTATTACCTTCATCTTCATCACCTACTCTCACTTTCACTCCCTCCTTCACCTCTTACTCTCTTCACTCTCACTTTCTCCCCTGCCGTCACATCTGTGCTTACCTGACACCGAGGAGCAGGATGAGCCGATGCCCTGCACAGCCCTGGCGATGAACAGCACCAGGTAGCTACTGCCGAACGCGAAGACTGCGGGGTAGAAGAAGATCATGAAGGGGAGGAGGAGGAGGAGGAGGAGGAGGAGGAAAATGAAGAAGTGGTGAGAAGAGAATGAAGAAGAGAAAGAGTAAGAGGCGGAGAAAGAAGAGGAAAAGGAGGAAAGATGAAGAGAGGAGGAAGAGGTAGAGGAGGAGGAAGAGGAAAAAAACTTTGGGGGGAGAGACTCGGGGCGGGATAAGGAGAGAAGAGGAGGAGGATGCGAAAGAGGAGGAGGAGGAGGAAGAAGATGGAGAAAAAGAAGAAGCGGAGGAAGAGGAAGATGCAGCGGAGTGGTGATAAACGTGAGGGTGAGAAAGAGTAGGATGATGATGGAGGGGAAGAGAGATATGATGATAGTGTAGAGAGGAGGTGAAGAAAGGGGAAGATAAAAGTGGAGAAGGAGAGAGAGAAGAGAAGAAAGGAGAAGAGAGAAGGAAGAGGGGCGA
>NC_066568.1:11184968-11194968 GCF_024679095.1 Eriocheir sinensis | reverse complement strand
GCGGGAGAGAGAGAGAGAGAGAGAATTTTCCTCATACAAAGTTTAGGTCAATATTTTTGTTTCATCTGAGACTGAAAACATCTATTGTACGGAGGAAGTCTATGGGAGGAGGAGGAGGAGGAGGAGGAGGAGGAGGAGGAGGAGGAGGAGCTGTATGAGAGAAGGAGCTATTGAGATGTGGACGATAGGGGAGAGAAGGATAGAGGAGGAGGAGGAGGAGGAGGAGGAAATGGAGGAAGAGGAACTGTATGGGGGGGGGAGGAAGGGGAGGAGAAAGAGGGGCAGGAGAAGGAATGAAGAAGAGAAAGAATTTGTGATTAAAAGCAGGAATATAAAGAAGGAAGAAAATGAAGAGGAAGGAAGAGGAAGAGGAAGAGGAAAAAAGAAGAAAAAAGATGCCAGTAATGAGAGGAAAAGAAAGAGGAGAGAGAGAAAAGAAGAAGAGGAAGAAGAGGCAAAATAAATGAAGAGAAAAAGGAGGAGTGGAGAAGGAGGAAGAGAAGGAGTAGAGATAGGAGGAAGGAGGACTGGAGGGAGGGAGGGAGGGAGAAGATAACAAGAGAGAGAAGAATGGTAGGGAGGGAGGAATGGATGAAGGAAGGAAGGGAGGAAAGAGTAAGACAGAAGTACGGAAGAAGGGAGGGACAGAGGAAGGAAGGAAGGAAAATAAGGGAGAAAGGGAGAGAGAAACAGGGAGGAAGGAAGAGCAGAAGGGAGGAAAGGAGGGAGGCACACTGAGGAGGGAAAAAAGGTAGGAGTAGAAGACGGGGGAAGGGAGGGAGGTAGGGAGGAAGGGAGGAGGAAAGGCAGGAAGGGAAAGGGAAGGGAAGGGAGAGAAAGGGAAGAAAGACAAAGGGAGTAAGGTCGTAAGGTCGTAAGGTCAGGTGGTACTCACTCAGGGAGAAGGAAAGGAAGAGGAGAAAGATTCCGGAAGGGAGGAAGGGAAAAAGTGAGAAAGAGAAAAAGAAGGAAAGACGAGAGGGGAAGAAAAAAAAAAGAGAAAGTTAAAGGAAGGGAAGGAAGGTTAGAAGAGAAGAATGGAAGAGGAAGGAGGAAGATGAAGGAAGGGAAGAAGGAAGAAAACGGAGGAAGGAAAGTAGGAATGGAGGACTGGAAGAGGAGAAAGGAAGGCAAAGGATGGGAGGAAGGGGGTAAAATTAGGGGAGGAAGGGGGTAAAATTAGGGGAGGAGGGAAACAAAAGAAGGGGAGGAAGGGAGAAAGGAAGGAAAGAAGGAAGAAAACGGAGGAATGGACGTAGTAATGGAGAACTGGAAGAGGAGAAAGGAAGGCAAAGGATGGGAGGAAGAAGAAGGAAGGGAAGAAGGAAGAAAACGTAGGAATTGACGTAGTAATGGAGGAATGTAAAGGATGGAAGGAAGGGGGTAAAATTAGGGGAGGAAGGGAAACAAAAGAAGGGGAGGATGGGAGTAAGTTAAGGAAGGTTGGACGGGCGGTACTCACTCAGTGTGGAGAGGAACATGATGACGAAGCCGGCAAACATGGGCAGACTGTAGCCAATCCTGCAACACAAACAGCCTTCAGGGACACGCCTCGACTCCATACAAGAAAACACACACGTCCCTATACCCGCGACCTTGACCATCATAGTAAAGAAAAAGAACTAATGGACCTTTTCTCTTGGTCGTCATAGAAAACAAATAAAAACCCTGCCCTGAGTTTACACGTGTTCTTGGTCATCATAGGAAAAACACGCACCTCTAAATATACCCGCGCTCTTGGTTATCATAGGAAAAAACTGTCTCTGTATGTGTGTTCTTGTTCATCATAGAAAAAAATCATACCTCTATTCCCGTGTTCTTGGTTATCATAGGAAAAAAACTGTCTCTGTATGTGTGTTCTTGTTCATCATAGAAAAAAATCACACCTCTATTCCCGTGTTCTTGGTTATCATAGGAAAAAACTGTCTCTGTATGTGTGTTCTTGTTCATCATAGAAAAAAATCACACCTCTATTCCCGTGTTCTTGGTTATCATAGGAAAAAACTGTCTCTGTATGTGTGTTCTTGTTCATCATAGAAAAAAAATCACATCTCCATTCCCGTGTTCTTGGTTATCATAGAAAAAAATTGTCTCTGTATGTGTGTTCTTGTTCATCATAGAAAAAAATCATACCTCTATTCCCGTGTTCTTGGTTATCATAGAAAAAAATTGTCTCTGTATGTGTGTTCTTGTTCATCATAGAAAAAAAATCACATCTCCATTCCCGTGTTCTTGGTTATCATAGAAAAAAATTGTCTCTGTATGTGTGTTCTTGTTCATCATAGAAAAAAAATCACATCTCCATTCCCGTGTTTTTGGTTATCATAGGAAAAAAACTGTGTCTGTGTGTGTGTGTGTGTGTTCTTGTTCATCATAGAAAAAAATCATACCTCTATTCCCGTGTTCTTGGTTATCATAGGAAAAAAAACTGTCTCTGTATGTGTGTTCTTGTTCATCATAGAAAAAAATCATACCTCTATTCCCGTGTTCTTGGTTATCATAGGAAAAAAAACTGTCTCTGTATGTGTGTTCTTGTTCATCATAGAAAAAAATCATACCTCTATTCCCGTGTTCTTGGTTATCATAGGAAAAAAACTGTGTCTGTGTGTGTGTTCTTGATCATCATAGACAAAAATCACACCTGTATTCACGTGTTCCTGGTTATCATAGGAAAAACTGTCTCATTCCTTTATTTTTCCGGAAACTTTGCTCACCCCGGAAAACGTACACAGGCTTTAAACTATTCCAAGAAGTCATCTACAGAGAAAAAAAATCCAAGGTCTCAGTGTATCTGCGAACAAGATATATTTTTTTCCAAACCGATGATCTTTATTTCTCTTTCCTTTATTTTTTTTCGGAAACTTCGTACATGCCGTGAACGTTCAAGGGGAGGCGGTGGCTAAGTGGTCAGCGTGCGGGCGCCGTATCCTGGTTCGCGTCACACCCGCCGAGTGGCCCAAGACTACCGCACATGCTGTCCTGAAGACCGCCTATCAACCCGGACTCTGGATTAACTCTCTAAAGAGGATAAAATAGGGAGTTCCGGGCGGCAGCATGAGACCAACAAGATGGCGCCACTATAAAAAACTTGCCTGTGCCACTAACGGGTTGTGCTTATTCTCCTTGTGATGATCGATCTTTTCTGTACCACTTAGAGTAACGTTTAATTCAAGCATAGTTTTCAGGCACTGTGTCATTTAGAAAAGTTTCATTCAGAAATACTACATCGGCAATATTTTTTATCACATACTGATGTGTGAGCTCACCAATGTTAGTATGGAATCCCCTTAAATTGGCAGATCTAATTTTATTTCACTATTACGCTGCCTGTGCGCCACTGAACTGTTCGTAGTAGGCATTTTGCTGGCCTAGAAACACAAGGGAGTGAGGAAAGGTGTTTTGTGGCAGCCGAAGAGGCACGTGCTGGGTCTGGGGGTTTGTCTGGGGAAGAGGATGGTGCTGGGTCTGGGGATAGGATTGGGGGCGTGGGTATGGGTAGGATTGTGGTTGTGATAGATGAAGGGGCTGAGGTGGGTGGTGGGGGAGGAAGTTGATGGATGATAACTTGATATTGCCGGCAAGAAAACAACACACCAGACTAACCGACCAAACAACGTGGAGGTCATTCTTTCTAAAATCTGCCCTGTTCGTTTGTTGTAATGCCTTCTATTGATTAAAAGTGTTGCTCTGATGTTTGTGACGTGTATTGGAGCCGAAACAGGACAATAAACGATGGCGATGAATGAAGTATTGAATGAGTAAGCAAGATTAAGCTCTCGCTGCAAGCTCTTTTGTGACATTACGGACGGACGATGGCTGGCTGGCTGGGAAGTACTGGACAAAAAGTAATGTTCTTCTTTTTAGTCATGACAATTAATAACAAGTAGATGCTAATATGGCTTCTTCCTCTTCCCCCTTCTCTCCTCTTTCTTTCTCTTTCTACTTCTCTCTTTCTGTCTCCTTTTTCCTCTTCATTTCTTTCTTCCTTCCTCCCTTCCTTGGTCCCTTTCTTCATTCTTGTCTTATTTCCTTGATTTCCTCCTTGTTTTTTTTCTTGTTTTTTTTTAATGTCGTTTTTCCTTCCTCCCTCGCTTGTTTTTTTTTTTATTCCTATCTTACTTCCTTCATTTCTTCATTGTTTTTTCTTTATTTTTTTTTCTTTCTTTCTTTCCTTCTTTCTTGCTCGCCTTCTTTCTTTCTTTCTTTCCTTCTTTCTTTCTTTCTTTCTTTCTCTCTGTATATGTATGTCTGTTTATCCCCCTCTTCCACCCTACCCCCCCAAACATCTCTCTCTATCTCTCTCTCTCTCTCTCTCTCTCTCTCTCTCTCTCTCTCTCTCTCCGGGCAACTCAATACCTGTAATCAGACGCTTAATAAACAGGTAATTGACACACATTTTAGCAAGAGTTTGGCGACGAGGAATTTTATAATAGAGTTTGGGGAAGACAGATAGATAGATAGATAGATAGATAGATAGATAGATAGAGGGATAGATAGATAGATAGATAGATAGATAGATAGATAGATAGATAGATAGATAGATAGATAGAGAGAGAGAGAGAGAGAGAGAGACATTATTACACAAATTATATGTCAAATCAATTATATAACAAAAATAGTAGTTGGGTTAAGCCTTTTTATAGTCTCTCTCTCTCTCTCTCACTCTCTCTCTCTCTCTCTCTCGCCAGGTCGATAGGACACACTTGACCTCTCTCTCTCTCTCTTTCCCTCCCTCTCTCTCTCCTCCCTCCTTCCTTCCTTTCTCCTCTCTCTCTCTCTCTCTCTCTCTCTCTCTCTCACACACACACACACACACACACACACACACACACACACAATGGTTTCTTTCTGTCTCTTAGCAAACCTACATGAAGACCTTGTAACTCTCTCTCTCTCTCTCTCTCTCTCTCTCTCTCTCTCTCTCCCCCCTCGTGTTAGCGTCACAAACAGACAGACAAAGAGACAGAGACAGGCGGCGCATGAATGCAAATATTATACTGTTTTTCGTTTCTGAGTTTTCTTTCTTATTTTCTTTATTTTTTTTTTTGTTTAATTTTATTTTTATTTTATTTTTTGTTTTTGATGCACTTGTTCTTGTTCTTGTTGTTGTTGCTATTCTTCTTATCATTCTTCTCATTTTTATTATTATCATTATTACTGCTGCTACTACTACTACTACTACTACTACTACTGTTACCACCACTACTACTATTACTACTACTACTACTACTACTACTACTACTACTACTACTACTACTCCTGCTACTACTACTATTAATACTACCTTAAGGGCTTCATTTTCTTTATTCATTGTGTTAGGAAAGAGAGAGAGAGAGAGAGGCATCGTGGGACTGATTCGCAGAACAATAGATCGCTTGCTCTCTCTCTCTCTCTTCCTAACACAATGAATAAAGAAAATGAAGCTTAAGGAACACAACACTCCCTTCTCTCCCTCACACCAAGACTCTGCCAAGAACAGCAATACAGCAACACAGCTACACTCTCCTTCCCTTGCCTCGTAAAACACAGAGGGCGAGGCTGGCGAGGCTATATTACTTGTGTCAGCTCTAGAAAATCGATTGTAGAGGGAAACTGTTCGAGTGGCTTAATTACTTCAACCTATGAACACTGGTACAAGAGATCGGTTTGTCTCTATAGTCTATACAATATACATCTTGATAAACAGTTTACTATGTAAATATTAATCGTGTACTAAACGGATACACAACTTGATAGATAAGCAGTGTACAACTGTGCTAATATGCACCTACGTGATTAGCTAAGAATCTACGGGCCTGGGTTCGAATCCCGGCCCCAGGCAGCCGGCGTGTAGCTCATCCAGCCGTTCATCCTCCCTATGCGGACAACCTGGGAAAGCCAGGGGAAGGTTAACTGCTGTAACCCGGATGCCACACTGACCCTGTGTCCCGGGGTGTGGGTTCTTCTCCCCGGAGGCTCAAAGAGGGCAACGGGACGGAGATGAGCACCGCCGCCACGCGCAGCCATAGTGTATGCTCCAAACTTTACTAAACGGACACACATCTTGATAAATAAAAATTGCACTAAAATCAATCGTGTAGTAAATCAACATTTATTTTTAAGAAATACAGTGTGTCATATAAACCCTTTACTAAACTAACACATCTTGAAAAAAAGTACTGTATCAATCTAAAGTTATAAATTAATACTAAATACTAAACTAATACATATCATAAAGAATAAACTGTGTATTATATCAGTCGTGCACTGAACTAACACAAGCGGAAACAGGAGGGAAGAGGATAAACAGGTCAATTTTTGCACATGGCCTCGTGGCAAGCCTGGCCCCGCCCCTTCTGACGTCACAGAGTCTATAGATTGTGTTTATTACCTTTAACCCATAACCATAGTCATCTTATCAGTTTTAAACTCGTGAAAGTTCCTCGTCTAACCCACCTCAAGATACAGACCGTCTCATAATTGACTGGCAGACTCGTGCACACAGCTGGTATTAAGTTCGTATTACCCTGCATCCACAACCATATTTACCTAATCAGTCTTTAAACTCGTGAATGTTCCTCTTCTAAACCACCTTTGGCTTTAGAACTTTCCATTTAACACGTATACTCTTGCAAACACTGGTGCTATGCTGGCAACTCTCACGTACCCTCTTCTGATGTCACATAGTCCATAGAATGTTCATATTAATCAGACTCCAAAGCCATATTCACCCAATCAGTCTTTAAACTCATGAATATTTCTCGTCTGAACCACCTTTGGCTTTAAGTTCGTTCCATTTAACACGTTGACTCTTGCACACGGCCTTCCTGACATCACACAGGAGAGGGAAGACAAGAGAGGGGCAGCCCATTATTCTCAGACACATTCGGCTCTCACAACAATTTCCCCAAGCCCACAAAGGAGATTATTCAGGTTGTCAGGTTTGTTTTCAAGTTTATAGCACAGAATCCTTGTCAAACTACCACTGGGCACCCAAAACTACCCATGGAAATACCCACAACAACCTCTACGAAGTAAATTAAATGTGGATGTGTGACAACGTTGCCAGACTGTCATACTCAGCCTCTTTGTTTACCCATTTCCGACGCAAAAAACAGCTTTCATCACACAAATAACTGCTTTCATATGTGATTATCGTTTAAATGATTAATTATTGGTATTTCTTGGCAACAGTTATAGGTCAGAAACCGGTAAATACGCTGCTCTAAGTTCGATAATCTGGCATGAGTGATGTGTGAGCCCCGAAATGTTGGAGAATATGGCCGTGTATATATCAGTCACCGCTCGTTGTACCCATTCTAGCAAGTCCTTTAAAATACCCATTACTCGTAAACTAAGCTACGTAGTGGGCAGGCCTGTGACGACACGATGATAATTATGAAGGTTACTGGATACATCTAAAGCTACTGGGAAGCTAATGTGCGTGGGAACATTTAGAACACGTAGTAAATATATGCATGGAGACGTTTAAAGTGGTAGCTACTGATACTATGACTGTTGGATACATAGTAGGCTAATGGGTAGGTTAAAATATGCACGGGAACACTTGATAAATATGGATGGAATCATTTGAATATACTGGTACTACGTTACACTACCCGGTACCTTGTATTGGATGGAAAGCTGAATTTCATATTGCTTTGGCGTTTTGTGGGTGTTTTTAGGACTTGAGGCGGTTTCCTCATTTGCTTTCTTGATGGTTGGAACACTGATAATACTGTTTCACTGTAACTGAATTGTTAATGAATCTAACAACTCTCACTATTCAATTAAGATTTCTTATACACTTTTACGTATTGATATAAGCGGTAACTTATACAGAAGAAAGAAATAAGGCTGAGTTTGTTTAGTAAGGCTGTACGATAACTTGGGAGGGACAGTTCAGGCAGCGAGGCGGAGTGTTTCCTTGTGGTTGTGTGGTGTCATCAATCGTCATTTGTGCGTTATTTCACCGTTTTAAGCCTTCACGATGGACCTTCTTCGGTCCAGGTGTGTATTGTTGCGTGGGGGACATGTGTTGAGGGTGGCGTGGGTGTGGCGTGTGTGTGGGGCGTGGAAATAAGGGTTTCGTGTGTGTGTGTGTGTGGGGTGGTGGTGGGGGGGTGTAACAGGTGCCTTGGTTCTCTCTCTCTCTCTCTCTCTCTCTCTCTCTCTCTCTCTCTCCATTTATATCTTTTGTTACTTCAATTATTGCCTATTTTCTTACTTCTTGTCTTCCTAACTACCTTCGAGTCTTAAGTAACTACCTAACTACCTATTGCTAATTCCTCTCCTATCTGCCTACCAACTTACCTACTCTAACTGCTTTCTTACCTACGTCCATATAAAATTATCTTTACTCTTGTTTTTTTATTGCTTTTGTTATCTAATTTTATATCTTCATTCATATTTACTTTTATTTCTATCTACTTCTTAGCTATTTGTCTACCTCATCTACTTATCTACTCATACCTAATGTTTAACCTTCGTATATATCTATTTTTATATTGGCATCTTCATATTTACTCATTTGAAATCTACTTTTATCTACTAACTTAATATAACTGCTAAACTATGTCAACACTCATTCTTTCTTAATTACCTACGTGCCTCTTTGTCTGCTCTTCTCTAGTTTACCTTTCTTTCTTCTTACATGTACATTTATATAATATTTGTATCTATATACATCTATATCTGTCATTATATCAATATGTATTTTTCTTGTAATAAAGTATCTATCTCGTTTACATTTTAGCCTATTTACATGTACCTGTTTTTTTTTTTTTTCCTTTCTCTCTCTCTCTCTCTCTCTCTCTCTCTCTCTCTCTCTCTTATATAATATACCCATCTAAATATTTGGTGATGTTATTTTTAGGGCGTAACATGTTATTTTGTTGAATAGGTTGAAAGTTGAATAGCCTAGCATTCGTAACATTTTATTTACTAAGAGAAAAGTTGAATTGTCTAGGAATCTGTTCCAAATGGAAATTTGAATAGTCTAGGAACATGTAATTTGCTCTCTAAAATAATTAGCAATTTAAGGAAAAAATTAATAGCCAAGCCATCACTTGTTATGGGTTGTATAATTATAATAATCCTAGGTCGAGCTATTTCATAGAACTATAGTGTAATAGCGTTGAATTGTGATACGGACCTACTAAACAAAGTAGGTTAAATTACCGAGATGTTATATGAAACGAGTTCTCTAAGTTATATATCTTTGATAAGTTAGGTTGAGAGTTCTAGGCTTGTCATAGTATAGGCTGTTTCTTAATCCTTAGACTTTATATACGTAGATGTTTAGTGAGTTGAGTAGCCTAGGAAATCCATTCATGCTCAGTTTCCTTCCTAGCCTTGTTTTAGTATTAGTTGTGTTGATGATATGAGCTTGATAGGTTATATATTAATTTTGTATCCTCCATAACTTCATTATTGTCATAACTATTATTTCTAAATGTTCAATTGGGTTGTCTCATAGGCTATGTTTTAATGCTGAGAAGAGGTCATTAGCGTGGTTTAGCATTGTGTGTTAATGTTGCCTTGGTTTTTCGTATGTTGTCTTGTGGTTAGCTTGGCTTGCATTTTTGTGAAGGGTTGTATGTACGTTGTGTTGTGTTGCCTTGCGTTACGTTATGCATTACGAAATTACGGCCAAGAAAGTACTTTTGATCATACAACTAAAAGATCTTTCTCCAGTTTTGTTCATTTTTATTATTTTTTTCATGTTCATCTTTTATCTTTGGCCTTGTCTCAATTTTTCACTCCTCCTCCTCCTCCAATTTATATTTCCCCCTCTTTCCGCCTTTTTCCTTTTCCTCCTTTTTTTTTCCTTTCCCTCAATTTTTTTACCCTTTAACCTCTTTCTTTTTTCCTCCTCTGACTCCTCCCCTTTTTCTTTCAAATTTTCATATCCTACTTTTTCTTTATTATTCTTATTTTTCTTGCTCCTTCTCCTCCTCCTTCTTTATTTCCTCACCTTCCCTCTTTTTTTCTCCCTCATTTTCCTCATCCTTCCCTAAAT
>NC_066568.1:11167468-11179968 GCF_024679095.1 Eriocheir sinensis | reverse complement strand
GGGGAGTGTGGGAAAATGAACAGTAAGGATAGAGTAGGGATAGGAGAGTGTAGGAAGGAAGGAAGTGAAGGAAGTGAAGGGAAGCAGAAGTGAAGTGAAGGGAAGGAAAGGAAGGAAAGGAAGGGAAGGGGAAGGGAGGGTAGGACATAATGTAATAAAACGTTGATGAGCTTTTGATATACTGTTGTTTGTTCAAGGCCTTAGCAATAGTAGTAGTAGTAGTAGTAGTAGTAGTAGTAGTAGTAGTAGTAGAAGTAGTAATAGCAGGAGTACTATTAGTAAGAAGTTTAGTGTATTATTATTGGTATTATTATTATTATTATTATTATTATTATTATCATTATTATTATTATTATTATTATTATTATTATTATTATTATTATTATTACGTTAGAGTACAAAATAATGGATAAGGAAAGGAAGAAAAGTAAGGAAGCAATAAGGAAAGAAGAGGAGAGGAGGAGGAGGAGGAGGAGGAGGAGGAGGAGGAGGAGGAGGAGGAGGAGGAGTAGGAGGAGGAGGAGGAGGAGGAGGAGGAGGAGGAAAAGAAAGAAGAAAAAAAACTTTTATGGTGAATACGACAAACAAATTTTCGCTTCATTATCGAACACACACACACACACACACACACACACACACACACACACACACACACACACACACACACACACACACACACACATCTATAATTGAAGTGTCACTCTCTCACTTTCCTTCCCTCCCTCCCCCTCTCTCCCTCTCCTTTCCACCCTTTCTCTCCCTCTCTCCCTCCCTCTCCCTCTCTCCCTCTCTCTCTCCCTCTCTCCCCCTCTCCATCATCTCTAAAGGAAGACACTGAAGGCCAATATTCGTGTGAGACAAGAGAGAGAGAGAGAGAGAGAGAGAGAGAGAGAGAGTACTTTCATATCACTGCCTGTCCATCTCTACTCAATATTCTCTCCCTCTCTCTCTCTCTCTCTCTCTCTCTCATTCAACAGGTTCCCTCCACTTGTTGCCTCTGGAACGTCGGGAATTCCAACTATTCCAGGATTCCAGCTGACCCCGCCCGTCTCTCTCTCTCTCTCTCTCTCTCTCTCTCTCTCTCTCTCTCTCTCTCGTTTATTTCCCTTTTTTTCCTCTTCTTCCTCCTCATTTTTTCCCTCATTTTCTTTTCCTTCCATTTTCCTTTCATAATTTTTTTCTTTCTTTTTCCTTTTTTTTTCGCTTCTTTATTTTCTCTTTCTTTATTCCCTTCTCTTTCCTTTCTTCTCTTCTCTTTCCTTCTCTTCTCTTTCCTTCCACTCCCTATCCTTCCTTTCCTTTCCTTAATTTCTTTTCTTCCCTCCCTACGTTTCTTCCTTTTCTTCCTTTCCTCTCCATTCATCTTCCCATGGTTCACCCTCCTCCTCTTCCTCCTTCTCCTCCCTCTTCCTCCTTTTCTTTTACATTCTTCTCTTCTTTCCCTTCTCTTTTCATTTGTTTTCTTTCCCTTCCTTTCCTTTCCCTTCCCTTCCCTTCCTTTCCCTCCCTTCCCTTCCCTTCCCTTTCCTTCTCTTATCTTCCCTTCCCTTCCCTTCCCTTCCCTTCCTTTCCATACTTCTTCCCAAATTTCCCCTCCTCCTCCTCCTCCTCCTCCTCCTCCTCTTCCTCTTTTTATGGGAAGGGACGCCGCCCTTTCCATATTATGAGGTTCGTGGCACTCATTTTAGCGGGTTATGAAGGGAAGAGGAGGAGGAGGAGGAGGAGGAGGAGGAGGAGGAGGAGGAGAAGGAGGAAGAGGAGGGTGAGAATATATGGACGCATTATTTCCTTCATTCTTCGTCTTCTTTTCCTTCTGTTTGTTTTCTTCTTCTTCTTCTTCTTCTTCTTCTTCTTCTTTTCTTCTTGTTCTTGCTCTTGTTTCTTCTTTTTCCTCTTTTTGATCTTCTTGTTCTTGTTCTTCTTCATTTCCTTTTTCCTTTTTCTTTTCTTCTTTTTCTTCCTCTTCTTCTTCTTCCTTTTCTCTTCCCCCTCCTCTTTTTCTTCGCTAACTCTTACTTTTCATTATTATCACTCCCCCCCTCCCCCCCACCCCCACCCCCACTACCACCACCACCACCACCACCACTACCACCACCACCACCACCACCACCACCACTACCACCACCACCACCATCATCACCATCATCATAACGTCTTTCTCTCTAATGACTCAGAAGCGAAGTAATTAAAAAATTTTCTCGCACTTTTGAGAGAGAGAGAGAGAGAGAGAGAGAGAGAGAGAGAGAGAGAGAGAGAGATCTATTATCAGTCCTCCCTAATTGGATGTCCGAGTAGGAAGGGAGAGAGAGAGAGAGGGAGGGAGGGAGGGAGGGAGAGCAGGAGGGAGAGATGGAAGAAGGGAGAAAGGAAATAAGGAGAGAGAGGAAGGAAGGGAGATGGAGATAGGAAATAGGCTAGGGAGGTAGGGAGGGAGGGATGTAGGAATAGGGAGAGAAAGGATGAAAGGAAAGAGAAGAAATAGGGTGAGGAAGAGGAAGAGGGAGATATTGGAAAGGGAGAGAAAGAGGGAAGGATTGAGAAGGTGAAGGAGGGAAGGGAAGGAAACGGAGAGAAGTGAAAGAAATGAGAAGGAAGAAGAGGGAAGGAGAGAAATGAGAGAGAAGTAGGGAGGGAAATGAAAGAGAGGGGAGTAAGGGAGGAAAGATTAGGAAGAAGAGAGAAGGAAGAGGAAAGAAGAAAAGAAAATGGAGCGATGGAAGGAAGGAAAGCAAAGAGAAAAGGAAGAAAGGAAAAGAAAAGTAAGAGAAGGAAAGGAAAAAAAGGAGAGAAAGAAGGAAGGAAAGAAAAAGGAGAAGAGGGAAGGAATAAGAAGGAAAAGAAAACTATGAGAAAGAAAGAAGAAAAGGGAGATAAAGAAGGAAGGAAATAACATAGAAGGAAGGAGAGAAAAAGGAGAAGAGGGAAAGGATGAAAGGGAGAAGGAAAGAAGGCAAGAAAACATTGTGAAAAAGAAGAAAGGAAGGAAAAAAACGATTTGGCATAAGTGTACAAGGGAAAAGAGAGAGAATTAAGAAAGCAGAAAAAAATGAAAATAAACTTAGGAAAGAAAATATGTAAGTAAGTAAAAGAAAGGTAATAAGGAATGGAAGGAAAGAAAAGGGAGAAAATGAGAAATGTAAAGAAGGGAACAAAGTATGAAAAAAGGAGGAAAATATAATAGGAAGGAAATAAAGTACACACACACACACACACACACACACACACACACACACACACACACACACACACACACACACACACACACACACACACACACACAATTATGATTCCTCCAGCACGTATCTCATTTCTTTCTCCATCTCTCTCTCCCTCCCTCCCTCCCTCCCTCCCTTCCCTTCAAATTCTCCTCACCAATCTTTCCTCTCTTTTTCCCTCCATACCTCCTCCGCCCTAAAATCTCTCCCTCCTCCCTTCTCTCCCGAATACTGATGAGAGGAGGGAGGGAGGGAGGGAGGGCAAGAGGAGGAAAGGAGGAAGGGAGGGAGGGAGAGAGAATGGTGTTGAAAGGTTAAGGAAGAAGGGAAGGAAGGGAGGGAAGGAGGGAGGAAGGAAGTGTGAAGATCAGGGAGGAAGGTGGGAGGGAAGGGGAGAGAAAGGAAGGGAAGGGAAGGGAGGGAAGGGAAGGGAAGGGAAGGAAAGGGAAGGGAAGGAAAAAGAAAGAGAAAAATGGAGAGAGAGAGAGAGAGAGAGAGAGAGAGAGAGAGAGAGAGAGAGAGAGAGAGAGAGAGAGAGAGAGAGACTTTGATAACTTGCTGTAATAAGCTTTAACTTCGACTTGTGACCCTGAGAGAGAGAGAGAGAGAGAGAGAGAGAGAGAGAGAGAGAGAGAGAGAGTATTATTGACCTCCGTGACCCCTTAATGACCCCTGACCCTTTGCTAATTGGCTTCCTAAATGACTCGTTAATTAAGAGAGAGAGAGAGAGAGAGAGAGAGAGAAGAAGAAGAAGAAAAATATAACTAATAATAAAAACAATAATAAAAATGAAAGAGCCGAAAGAAGGATGAAGTCTTGCATTAGGATGAGGGAGAGGCGTGAGGAGATGGTATAAAAAGGGAGAGGAATGGGGATGGCAGGAGGGAGAGAAAAGGGAGAGGAATGGTATTAAGATAAGGAAGATTGAGAGAGGGAGGAAGAGGGAGATAGATAGATAGATTTAGATAGATGGATAGATAGATAGATAGACAGGGGATATGAGATTAGAATGAAGAGTGAAGTATGGTATTCCAGTATGTTAAAATCAAGTTGGCAAATGAAGTGGTTATTATTATTATTTTTTATCTTCTAATTCTTTTTTTTTTTTTTTTTGGTCATATTCTTGTTCTTCTTGATGGTATTCTTGTTATTGTGCATCTTGTTCCTAATTTTCAGTGTTCTCTTCAGTAAAATTATCTTCCTCTTCATCTTTTTCGTTTTAACATTCTTCATCATTTTCTTCTTCTTTATCTTCTTCTATTTCTTCTTCTGCTTCTTCTTTTCCTTTTTCCTTTTTCTTTTTCTTCTTTTTCTTTTTCTTCTTTTTCTTCTTCTTCTTCTTTTTATTTATTTATTTTTTAAGAACATTTTCGACATGTCATCACTACTACTACTACTACTACTATTATTATTAGCACCACTACTACTACTACTATTTCTTTTTCCAGGTACGTGCTCGCCCACCTGTGTGCTCGCCCTCAGGAGAAGGACATTAACCTGCCTTTTATTACCCGGCAGTTAAGTGCATCCACGCAGGAGTAATTTAGGTGTGTGTGTGTGTGTGTGTGTGTGTGTGTGTGTGTGTGTGTGATGTTATATGCAAGGTTCTAATTTTAAGGTCAGTAATTTATTTTCTTATTTTATGTTAGTTTTCGTTTCAAGACATTTCTCTTTTATCATTTTGTTAGCTTTTACTTTTCGCTTTACTTTGGCTCTGTGAGTGTGTGTGTGTGTGTGTGTGTGTGTGTGTGTGTGTGTGTGTGTGTGTGAGGAGAGCAGTTTATTATTTTCATTGTTATTTAGCATCAACGCGGGGCCTTATCTATCTCGTGAACGGCAGGAGACCGCATCAGATGTTTCGTCTCTTGAATATTTCGCTCATGGCTGTTTTTTTGTTTTAAGCATCTAATATTATCTCTCCTCTCTCCTCCCCAACACCTTTCTTCCGCTTTCTTACCTGCTGTGGACGGTAGCACTTATAACGTTGAGGTTAAGCATGTGTGTGTGGCTAGCTCACCTGCGTGTGAGTGACTATTTCAAGGAGTTGGGGTTGCGTTGCCGGAAATATCCATGTAATTAGAGAACGGTGCAGCTGTGAGACGTGTAATATAAGTTCATATCTTAAATGTTTAGAGGGGACTACTGAAAAGGGATGGAGGTGCGTTATAGGAGAATGTTTTAAGGCCCCGTCCACACTACTGTGCCCGCCCGTTAAAGATGCGAAAGTTTCCGAGGGTCGGGGTTTCCCTCGAGCTTGGTCGTGAGGACAGGCCCGTTTATTAGGCTGTGAATGTTAGTGGAAGGGCTGCTCCCTTGACCAGTGTTGAGTAGTCTCCTCCACATTATCAGGCAGTTCCCGTGTGATGATGTACACTCAGACGTAACAAAGAGCAGCAAGGTAATAATGCATGACAGACGGAGGGCAAGCGACCCAGGTGAGGTTGAGCTCTGGTATCCGAGTCTGTCCCGCCAAACATTACCCGGGAAACGAACAAAGGCCGCTCCATCGTGTGGCTGGGCAGGCAAGGGCATTCGATGGTGTCCCCGCTCATGATACCATCTCCCCCGTGCATGCCACCCGCCATCCAAACGTTTATTTTTGATTTTTTTATATGTTTATGCCTATGTCACCGGTAGGATTAATTGATGGGGCCTGATGGTCGGCCTCCGCCTGTTGTGGCATAGGCAAGTGTTCCTGGTGGCCCCATCTTACTTGGCCCATGTTGCCCCCCGGAGCTCATCTTTGATCCTCTTTTCGAGACAATCTAGAGTCTGGGTTGATAGGTGGTCTTCAGGACAGCATGTGGGTAGTCTTAGGCCACTCGGCTGTGACTGAAAAATTCCAGCTTATGGCTGCGGGCGGGACGCAAACCCTCGTCCTTGGACGCGGCGCCGGGATGTTAACCACTCATCCACCGCCTCCCCAAACGAGCGTATTGGAAATGGATTCATTAACAGTGTTTGCCATTCCAGCATTGCCCGATACTGGGGGGGGGGGGGGGGGGGGGGCGCTTAGGTGACGAAGGAGCTGGAGATGCGTGAAACGTAAACCAGGTGTCAAAATCTTACCTGTGCTTGAGTGGGCCGACGAAGGGGTTGGTGGAGATGTCAAGGGGATTCAGAAGGTAGATGTGAAAGGGATTGAACAGGTACTTCAAAATAGATAATGTAACTAGATGATTAATGAACGGGACTGGTGTAAAAGGCAAACCATGTGTGTGTTAATCTTACCTGTGCGTGAGTGGTCCGATGAAGGGGTTGGTGATGAGCTGCACCACCGCCTTGGAGCAGAAGAGCAGGCCCACCTCCACGTTCTCGTTGACCAGGTCCTCGTGGTTCATCTTGACGTACCGTTGCCCCCCTCCTCCCCCCTCGGTGGGCGCGGGGGCGGCGGCGGAGGACAGAGGCGGCGGCGGCGGCGGGGGCTTGTTGGCAATCGAGGCGTTTTTCAGGAATTCCATGGCGGGGCTCGTCAGTCTGCCGTCCTGGCCTGGTGGGGGGGAGGGAGAAAAGATAAAAAGAGGATAGGGAGAGAAGGATAGGGAGAGAAGGATGGGGATAGGGAGAGAATGACATTGAGAGGATAAGGTGAGGGGAAGAAAAGGATACAGAAAGGGGGAGAAACATAAGGAGAGGGAGAGGATAGGGGAAAGGAGATAAAAAGGAGCGGGAGAAAGTGAAGAGAAATAGAAAGGGAGAAAAGAGAGGGGAAAGAGCAAGAGAAGGAGGTAGAAAAAATGATGGCGAAGGAGAAATAGAGGAAGAAAGAGGGAAAAAGAGAGGTAGAAAGAGAGATACAAAGAGAGAGAGGGAGAAGGAGAAAGAGAGGATAAAAAGGAAGAAAGAGAAAGAATGAAAGTAAGGTAGAGGGAGAAGATGAAAAAGAGGGAGAGAGAGAGAGGAAGGAAGGAACGGGAAGAGAGGAAATGATTTGCAGTCGTATTGGAAAGTGCGATTGAGTGAGTGAGTGAGTGAGCGAGTGAGTGAGTGAGTGAGTGAGTGAGTGAGGGAGGGAGGGAGGGAGGGAGGGAGGAAGAGGAACGGGAGTAGGATGGAAGAAAGAGAGGGAAAGGAAAAGGAGAAAAAGAATGAGATATATTACGGAGAGGAGAAAGATGGGGAAGGAGGGAAATATAGATGGAGAAAAAGGATTGAAGGAATAACGAGAAGGAAAACAGAAGAGAAGAGAGAAAGGAGAATGAGAAAGTGAGGAGAGGAGAAAGATATAGAGAAGGGAAAAGATGGAAAGGAGAAAAGGGAAGGAAAAAAGTAAGAAAACAAGAGGAAAGGAAAATATGAGCGAATGAGGAGAGGGAAAAAATGAGATAGAGAGAGAAGGAGGAAAAGATTGAAGGAGGAGGAGAAATATTATTGAAGGAGAGAAGATAAACGAACGAAGGAATGATAAATTGAGGAGAAGATAGAGATAAAGAGGAGGCAAGGAATGGACGAGGGAGGGAGGAAGGGAAGGAGAGAAATCAAAACCTCGCAACCAAAACACGTCTTAACATGTAACAGTTTTCAGTGACCTAGATATATTCATCTATCCCTTCCTCCTCCCTTTCCTCTCCTACCTCTCCCTTTCTCTCCCTTTCCTTCCTCCCTTTCCCTACCGCGCTCCCTCTTACTTTCCTCTCTCCCTCCCTCCCTCCTTCCCTTCCTCATTCATCTATCCCTTCCTCCTCCCTTTCCTCTCCTACCTCCCCCTTTCTCTCCCTTTCCTTCCTCCCTTTCCCTACCGCGCTCCCTCTTCCTTTCCTCTCTCCCTTCCTTCTTCCCTATTGCCCTCCCTTCCTTTACCTTCCTCTTCCCTCCACCCTCCCTTCGTGTCCCTCTCCCTCTTTTCCTCCCTTCTTCCTTCCCTTCTTTCTCCACTCTTCCCTCTCTCTTCCTTCCTCTCCCTCCTTCTTCAATTTCTCTTCGTTTCTCCCTTCCTCTTTCTTTTTCTCCCTCTCCCTCCCTTCGTCTCCTTTTTTCTGCCCTCTCCCTCCTCCCTTCCTCCCTCCCTCCTCTCCCTTTCTCCCTTTCCATTTCTCTCCCTCCCTTTCTCCCAGTTTCTCCCTCTCCCTCTTTCCTTTCCCTTCCCCTTTCTTCCTCTCCCTCCCTCCTTCCTTCCTCCCTCTCTCCCTCCCACTTCCTCCCTCCCTCCCTCCCTTCGTTTCCCAGGATATTTAGTAGTTAATGAAAGTGTTGAGGAAAAAATAGACCACAAAAAAGAGAGGTAATGGGCGTGTCTGTCAATACTGCGGCGCGGAGAATATAAGGAAAAAAAAGGAAAGTTAGAAAAGAAGCAAAAAAACAAGTGTGTAGGATCGATGAATTTATAGGAAAAAAAGTATAGGTAGAAAGTTTTAAAAGGAAATGGAGAAAATGGAACGTATGAAAGAGGAGTAAGGAAAAGTGTGCGTGTATGTGTGTGTGTGTTTGGGTTGGTGGGGGGGGGGGGAGGGGGTATCACGAACCAAAAAGAAAAGAAGCAAAGAAGGTCGAAAACAAACAAACAACTCCAGTGTGTTCAAACGAAGTGTTCCTCTGGCACCTAGGGGACATTTTTTAGGCCCCTCGTAATAGGCTGTAATTGTTCTTTCACTGTCACGGAGGTTGACTGTCCATCACACATGTTCTCGTGCAACAGTGTCTAAATTATTTGCCTCTGCTCACGTCTTTTACATGACAGCTGCGCGCGCCTGGCCGTGGGCGCTGGCCGCTTCCTGTTAGCGCCGGCGTGAGGGCTGCTCCAGACACTCACGCCTTCATGGCTCCTTTAAGAAAGACTTGATAATTTATTTCAGCTCTCTCATTCTCATTCTTCTCTCTTCGCGTGGTTCCTTTACTTCCGCTCCTTCTGTTACTAATCAAGAACTAATGTAAAATATGTGATAAAGGCAGATAAGTCAGATGTAACAGGGAGCGGGGAGGGAGTGGCTGCGAGGGAAACAAGAGCTCGTTATGATACGAACAATGATCAGCGTGCTCACCACTCGCCCTGCCAACACATGACTTATAGAGTGATGTGAAATAACAATGTCCTCCAGGATACATCCGCGGCGTACGCATTGAACCTCACGGGAGTCGCTGAGAAATGTAATGTAGATGTGCCTGGCTGTGTCCGTAGAGTTTACCGCGTCGCTGCCCGGGTAACGGTCCCCAGCGTGACACTGTCTTGTTGGCAGCTTAAGGTTGGCGGCAGTCTGGTGGAACTTTATTGAAAAACCTTCTGCTGATAAGTCTGCTGGTGGTAGATGTAGCACTAACTGAACTGAACTAACTATTGATAATTACGCAAATTTTTTTGTGTAGGTTCCAAAAATCTGTTGGAAACTTTACATACCAAACAACAATATTGTTTTGTTACTAAATACGAAGAAATGGAGTGCGAGTGCCGATGCTGCTATTACTACTAATACTACTTCTAATACTACAACTATTACTACAGACATATGTGAACTCTACAATCTGAGTGTAATGATAACAAATGCTACCGTTTAGCATGTATCAGTGGTTAGTTAAAGAAAATGATACATACACATGTAGCACGAGAACACGTGTGATTGACAGACACCAGCCATGAGAGCAAGAGAGGAAGCCACCTAAACCGGGGAAGCTTAATACCTAGCTTAAGCGCCAGAGGAACACTTGGTTTGAACAGACTATAATATAACACAAATAAGAGTATAGAAAAAAGAGAAAACACACAAAAAGTATCTACTGTATGTATGTGTGTGTGTGTGTGTGTGTGTGTGTGTGTGTGTGTGTGTGTGTGTACGTATAAGAGTTTGTATGTCAAACTATAGCGGAAAAAATAGGTCGCTATATATATGACAACTGAGAAGGAGGAGGAGGAGGAGGAGGAGGAGGAGGAGGAGAAGGACGACGAAGAAGAAGAGGAAGAAGAGGAGGAGGAGGAGGAAGATGAGGTAGACAGGTTAATTAAGACTTACCTGTGTCGAAGGGGAAGGGAAGGCGGGAGGGGTGTAGCCCCCCGCCCCCCGCCCCCCCCTGCCCCCCCTCCTCGCGGCACGGACAGCGGTTAGGTCCTGGAGAGAGAGAGAGAGAGAGAGAGAGAGAGAGAGTTCAGTTAGTACATTTATCAGTTTATAATAATGTTTTTATAGTATTCAATGTTTGCCTATTATTATTATTATTATTATTATTATTATTATTATTATTATTATTATTATTATTATTGCTTGTTTCATTAGGTACTTTTACTCTTCTTCCTCTTTTCTTTGGTTTCATCTTTTTTTCTCCTCCTCCTCCTCCTCCTCCTCCTCCTCCTCCTCCTCCTCCTCCTTATCATCATCATCACCGTCATCATCTTCAGTTATATTTTTCTCGTAATATTATTTTTAACTTCTTGAGAGAGAGAGAGAGAGAGAGAGAGAGAGAGAGAATATTCATATACCTACATCTTTCAGTCGTAAGTGGATGACGTGATTTCCTTGGAGTCGGGCCATTAGTGCAATATTCTCTTAATTAACGAATCCATTTGGTCTCCGCTACCCCCTCCCCTCCTCCCTCTCCACCACCACCATCACCACCACCACCACCATCATGATCACCTCCCCCCCCCCACCACCACACCATTTCTTCCTCCTCCCATTGTATCTTCTCTCTCCTCCCCCTACTCCTCTTCTTTCCCCTTCCCCATCTACTTCTTCTTTCCCCTCCACCTCCTCCTTTCGACCATCGCCACTACCATCACCACCACCACCACCTCCTCTTCCCATCCTATCTTCTCTCCCTACCTTCTATTCTATTCTACCTTCTATTCTCTATCTTCTTCATTTCCCTCTTCTTCCTCTCCTTCCCCTCTTACTTCTTTCTCCTTCACCTCCTTCTCCCCCCTCCCCCCCACACCAACACCGCCACCACCAACCACCATCTCCATCTCTCCTCTTGTTTCTCTTACTCTTCTTATTTCTTTCTCCATATCCTGTTTCTCCTCCACTTCCTCCTCTTCTCTCTCCTACTTCTGTTATTTCTTCTTTCTTCCTCCTCCTTTTTCTCCTCCTCCCCTCCATCACCACCACCACCACCACCACCTCTTCTGTCTCCTCCTCTTTTCCCTTTTCTTCCTCCTACCGCGGTTACTTGTTCTTCTTCTCTTCCTCCTCCTTCCCTCTCCTCTCTTCTTCTCTTCTATTTTCACCACCTTCATCTCTTCTTTCTCCTACCTCTCCTACTTCTTCTCTCGACCATCACCAATATATCATCACCACCACCACCACCACCATTGCCTCTCACACTGTTTACATTGCCTGCACCAAGCCTTGACACCTCCCACTCAGCTGATCATTGCCAAAAAATCACTACTGGGTGTTTATTTTGTCCACTCACCTGATCTCTGTAAACATTGCTCCTCCACCTCTTGCTTCCTTTTACTGTATCTTTTAGTATCTTTATACAATATGTTTCTTTTTGTCCTTTTTCTTTTTTTTTCTTTTTTTTTCCATTTTTGTCTTCTTCCTTTTGTCAGTTTCCCTTTTCTTATTTTTCTTTTGATTTTTATACCATATTTATTACCATGCAATCAGCGTCTTTCTTATTTTCTTTCTTTCTTTGAACATATTTTTCCTTTCTTTCTTTCTCTCTCTCACGCCACATTTACAAGGTTATATCTGTCAACAAATTTTTGTATAATGTTGTCCAATGACTGTTTACACTTTTTTGCTAGGTAGCGTAAACAAACATTGCCATACGTGTTTACTTCTTTGTTTACATGAACGGAATGGTTATTGAGGAAACTGTCTTTTTCGTTTCCTTTGCTTCACTTTCCTTCTTTCTTTACTCCTGTCAGCTGATAAGTGTAAACATACCTTCCATCCGTGCTGACTTCTTGATTACCTCATATATTTGATTACTGCAAGTGTAAGCAAACTATATCTTTCCTTTACTTTTTCACCCTCCTCTTTTACAATTATTTTCACTCGTCAGCTGAGAAATGTAAATAAACCTTCCATATTTTCTAACCTTGTTTCGTCAGGCAGATGGCCATATAGGGTAAACAGCATTTTTTCTATTCTTTCCATATTCTCTTAACCATCCTCTGTTTCCACTCGTCAGCTGATAAGCGTAGGCGGTGGCTGAACTGGTAGCGTACTGGGCCCACATTCACCGCGTGATGGACGACGCGGGTTCGAATCCCCACGTTACCACCTCGGATTTTTCAGTCACCGTCGAGTGGCTTAAAACTACCCACATGCTGTCCTGAAGACCACCCATCAACCCGGACTCCAGAGGAAGCCGTCCAAGCGAATCAAAAACGAGTTCCGGGGGGGCAGC
>NC_066568.1:11162468-11164968 GCF_024679095.1 Eriocheir sinensis | reverse complement strand
ATGGCCACGATGACCAGAATAAGCTTGCGCGACTCCCGGCATTGTGTCAGCCACTCACGGATGGCGCCCAAGCCCATCCTGTCGCTCCGCCTCTCCCCCGAGCTGCAGGGAGGAGGAAGGGAGGGGGTTAGCAGGGTGGGAGGAGGTAGGTAAAGGAGTGGAAGTGAAGGGTGAAAAGGGAGGGGAGAGAGAGAGAGAGAGAGAGAGAGAGAGAGAGAGAGAGACACACACACACACACACACACACACACACACACACCATGTAATCATATTTAAATACCATTGAAATTATACATGAATTATTGATTACAACTTTTATTCAGCAAAAGTCTTACCGTACATGTCATATTAACAGCAAAAGATAAATAGATAAATAAAGATAGACGGGGATGGATACAGACTTAGAGTAGATATATTTTCTTATATATTTTGATTTTTTTTCTTGTGTTATTTACTTAGATAGATAGATAAGTAGAAACGTTATGGTGTGTCAAGAATATATCAAACACTCATGAATTTAATTTGAGGCCGGCACCCACTTCCTCATTCTCTCTCTCTCCTCCATCTTCCCTCCTTTCTCTCCCTTCCCTCCAAACTTTCCTCCATTCACTGTATTCCTTTCTCTCTCTTCCCCCTTTCCTTCCTATCCTTCTTCCCTCCTTCCACCTTCTCTCTAAACCCTTCTTCACTCAATTTCCTCCCTCTCTCCTTCCTTCCTCTTTCCTCCCTTTTCTCTCCCTCTTCTCTTTCCTTCCATCTCTCTTCCTCCTTCATTCACGTTGCTTTCCTCTCTCCCATCCTCCCTCCTTCGTTTTATCACTTTTCCTCCCTCCTCCCTTCTCTCCCTCAATCCCTCCCTGCCTTCTCTCCCTCCCACCTTCTTCCCACACGAGGTTGAAAGCAAAGAAAATGAGACCAAAACAAATCTTGAATAATTTCTTCTTCCTTTCCTTCTTCATCTCTTCATTCCTCCTTCTCTTATGCCCCCTCTTCCTTGCTTTGCTTCCTACTTATCTCCCTTCCTTTCCCTCCTCCTTCTCCTTCTCTTCCTCCTTCCCTTCCTCCTTTTCTCCTCCCTTTCTTCTTTGCCTTCATCATTTTTTCCTTCCTTCCCTTCCTTCTCCCTCTCTTCCTTTCTTCTCTTACATCCCTTCTTCCCTCCCTTCCTACGTCTTCTCTTCTTTCTTCTCCACTCCTTCCTTTCCTCTATTCATTTCTTCTTCCTTTTTTTCTGTGTCCTTTTTCTTCCTTCTTCCCTTCCTCCTCTTCTTTCCTCTCTTATGTTCCTTCTTCTTCCCCTACTCCCTTCCGTCTTGTCTTCCTATTCCTTCTTTCCTCTGCTTCCCTTCCTCCTCCTCCCTTTTGCTTCCTCCCTTTCTCCCATCCCTTCTTCCCTCCCTTCCTCCCTCCTGTCAGTGCAAGATGAGGGGAGGAGGAGGAGGAGGAGGAGGAGACCAGGAGTAATCTCTCGGCTCTCCCAAGGGTGTTTAGCCTTAATATTTCCTCCTCCTCCTCCTCCTCCTCCTTCTCGTCGTCTTCCTCCTCCAACTACGTTTCTACCTCTTCCTTATATCTCTTCCTTATTGTCATCGTCGTCTTCCTCCTCCTCCTCCTCCTCCTCCTCCTCCTCCTCCTCCTCCTCCTCCTCCTCCTCCTCCTCCTTCTCCAACTATTCTTCTATCTTTTCCTTAGCTCTCTTCCTCCTCCTCCTCCTCCTCCTCCTCCTCCTCCTCCTCCTCCTTCATCTCCCGCCTGTCACGTGACGTCCCCGTTTGTTTACATTCGTCAAGACAAAATCGGGTTTTTATTCGTCACTTTCGGCAGCCAATCAGCGACGAGCACGATGACGCAATGGTGTTATGTTGTTGTTGTTGTTGTTGTTGTTGTTGTGAGTGCCTGTGTGCGTCTCTCTCTCTCTCTCTCTCTCTCTCTCTCTCTCTCTCTCTCTCTCTCTCTCTCTCTCTCTCTCTCTCTCTCTCTCTCTCTCTCTCTCTCTCTCTCTCTCTCTCTCTCTCTCTCTCTCTCTTTTCTCTTTCTCCTTTCCTTTTCTCTCTTCCTTCTCTCCTCTTCCCTCCTTTCTTATTACCTTTTCTCTTTCTCCTTTCCTTTTCTCTCCCTTTCCTTCCCCTCCTCTCTCTTCCCATCCTCTCTCTTCCCTTGCCTCCTTCTCCCTTTCTCCTCCCTTCCTCTCCCTCTCTCTTCCTCTCTTCCTTCCCCTTCCTCTCCCTTCCTCCCTTCCTCCTCCCATCCCAGCCCTTCCCTCCCTGTCCCCTTCCTTCCTCTTCTCCTCTCCTCCCTTCAATCTCTGCCTCCCCCTCTCCTTCCTCCACCCCCCTCTTCCCTTATCTCTCCCTTACCTCCTCCTCCCCTCCTTCCTTTCCTCTGTAAAAATGAAGTGCAGGGTCGCGCTGCTTGGCCAATGGCAGGTCACGCTGGCGGCCCGATAACCAATCAGAAGAGGCCGGCGCTGAGGTGGCTGCCAAATGAGGTTATCATTGGC
>NC_066568.1:11154968-11157468 GCF_024679095.1 Eriocheir sinensis | reverse complement strand
ACAACGAAGGGAAAGAGAAGGAGGAAAAGGATGAAAGAAAAGGAGAAAGAAAGGAAATGAAGGAGGAGGTATGAAGGAAGGAAGGAAGGAAGGAGGGATTGATAGAAAGGAAGGAAGGAAGGAAGGATAGAAGGGAAGGATAAAAAATAGGAGGGAGGAAAAAGAGAGATTGAAAAGAGAAATAGAAGGAAGAGATGGAAGGAGGGGAGAGGAGGAAGGAAGGAAGAAGGAAAGAAAGAAAGTGTGTGAGTGGTTGGATAGAGATATATTGACGATAATAATGATAATAAATTTGATAAGAAATATTGATTACTACTACTACTACTACTACTACTACTACTACTACTAAAACTGCTACTACTACTACTATAAACCATTTTCCCTTAAAGACTTTGTAATAAAAGATGAAAAAAATAGGAGTCGTATCTCTTAAGATGCCAGAAACAAACAAACAAACAAACATACACAAAGAAATAAAACAATGGAACTCTCTCTTTCTCTCTCTCTCTCTCTCTCTCTCTCTCTCTCTCTCTTTCTTTCTTTCTTTATCTCTCTCCTCCCATGGGAAATGTTCCTAATATACAGATCAGATGTTAGAGAGAGAGAGAGAGAGAGAGAGAGAGAGAGAGAGAGAGAGAGAGAGAGAGAGAGAGAGAGTATGTACATATATCTCGGTTTTAAGTCCTATTCTACTACTACTACTACTACTACTACTTAAATGATACCTCCACCCATGTTTATTTTCCCGACACATAATCATGGAGGGCTCCATAGCTTGGAGGTCATTAGCCCCAACTCTAACTACTACTACTACTACTACTACTACTACTACCATCACCAGCACGTCACCACCATTTTCTTCAAAACCATCAAAATCATCACAGTTATATCACCACCATCACCACCACCATCACCACCACCACCACCACCGTGTAAACATATCGGACATAGAATAACAGGAATATCACGGTAACCAATTTGTTCATCTGTTCATTCCTCTTCTCCCTTCCTCTCCCTCCCTCTCTCTCCCTCTCTGCCTCCCTCTCTCCCTCTCTCTGCCGCTAAGGGGGGTTCGAGGTAAATTTTTTAATTGTTTTTATTAGTGAAGGGAAATAGTTGTCTGTGAGGATGAGAGATTGAGATCATAACTGTTAATGTGTTTTTTGTTTGTTATTTTTTCTTGATTTCGTTTTATTGTTTTGTTTTCTTCTGCTTTCCTTTTCTTTTGTTTGTCTTTTTTCTTTATTTCGAGCTAGTTATCTTTTTCTCCAATTCTTTCTCTTCCTTTTTTTCTTTTCTTTCGTTCTTGCTTTCTTTTCTTTCTTTTCATATTTTCTTTCCTCTTTCCCTTTCCTTTTCTGGCTTTGATTTTTTCTTTCTCAATTCCTTTATTATTATCCTCTCCCCCCCCTTTATTTATGTAGTACGCTATTGTATGCATATAACACAATACTACTACTACTACTACTACTACTACGACTACTACTACCAATGCTAATAATAATCCTAATAATATAAAAAAACAACAAAACTACCGCTGCTATTTCTTATACTACTAATACCACCAATACGAAAGACAAACACTAACTACACGAACAACATCAACAACAACATTAACAATAACAGTAATATCTAGACACTAACAATAATCTACCTTCTGCCAATTCAAGTCCAGTGTCAATATCATGTTTCTTTCCTCCTGAACACTCTTCTTCACGCCCCACCTCACTATTGTAACCAGGCGCCAGAAACACTACTAATACTGATGGTCCCTCTCCTCTCGCTCGTCTCCACGCCTCACCCTTCCTTCCTTCACCCATGACTTCCTTTATTAATCATCGCGTTAGGAGCCTCAGTAGTCTCCCTTTTATTCATCTGGACTCTTCCAAAACAGAGAGAGTGTGAGTGGGAAAGTGAAGGCGTAGGAGGAGGAGGAGGAGGAGGAGAGTTGGAAGAAGGGTTGAGGAGGGAATGAAGGAGAGAGAAAACGAGGAGGAAAGGAAGAAAGGGAAAAGTGACAGAAAGAGGGGAGAGGAGAAAGGAGGAAGGAGGAGGGAATGGAGGAGTAGGAGGAAGAGGAAGAAAAAGAGAAAGAAGAATGGAAGAAAGGAATGACTGGAAGAAGAAATGGAAGGAGAGAGAGAGAGAGAGAGAGAGAGAGAGAGAGAGAGAGAGAGAGAGAGAGAGAGAGAGAGAGAGAGAGAGAGAGAGAGAGAGAGATAACGGAGGAAAAAAGTAGGGAAGATAAGGGGGAGGGAGTGGTCTCTCTCTCTGTCTACCTATCTATCTATCTATCTATCTATCTATCTATCTGTCTGTCTATCTATCTATCTATCTATCTATCTATCTATCTATTTATCCTACTAGTCACAACCCATCTTCACTTCCTCATCCTTTTCAATAGCTAACTTCATTGGTAAACTTGTATATATCCGATGACCCTTTCAAACTATCTATCTGTTACCAGCCACGGCCCATCTTCACTAGCTCATCCCTTTCA
>NC_066568.1:11097468-11149968 GCF_024679095.1 Eriocheir sinensis | reverse complement strand
GGGAGAGGTGGGTGGGGAGGAGCCTTCATCTATTCTGTCCTGTTCTGCCACACGTAGATTACTATTAGTAGCGGTAGTAAACAGATACCCTCGCCATAGACCGATTGGTCTTCTGGTGTCTGTTCTTCCTATGTATTCTTATGTATTCCTCCTCCTTCTTATTCTCCTTCTTCTCCTCCTCCCCCTCCCCTCCTCCTCCTCCAATTTCCATCCTTCGTCTGATTCTTCATTCTATCCCGGTTGTTGTTGTTGTTGTTATTGTTGTTGTTGTTGTTGTTGTTGTTCATCTTGATATTGTAGTTGATATTATTATGGAAATTTCTCTCTGCATCTTTTTATCAATCTATCTGTTTACTACATTTTTATCTATTATTCAAAACACACACACACACACACACACACACACACACACACACACACACACACACACACACACACACACACACACACACACACACACACACACACACACACACACACACACACACACACACACACACACACACACAGAAGAAGAAAGAATGAAAGAAAAAAAAGAGATGGAATAAAGTATGGAAGAAAATAATAAAAGGTTGGGAGTAAAATATGAAAAGAAAGAAAAGGGATATTAGCAAAAAATATAAAGAGGAAATAAAGTATGGATAGACGAAGGAAAATATACTAGGAGGAGAAAATGGTCGTCACACACACACACACACACACACACACACACACACACACACACACACACACACACACACACACACACACCTTTAAGAGTATGGATTCTATAGTCTTAAAAAACGCTTTAAATAGCTTCACTTTTTTTTTAGGAGGGTCCTTTTGTAGTACACTCTCTCTCTCTCTCTCTCTCTCTCTCTCTCTCTCTCTCCCTTATCTAATTATGGAAGGAATTTTGACCGAAAAATATCTCTGTCATATGGTCTCAGGGGAGGAGAAAGAGAAGGAGGAGGAGGAGGAGGAGGAGGAAAATAATAAGGAAAATGACGAGAGAAACAAAAATATAGAAGAGATGAGATAAAGGAGGAGGAGGAGGAGGAGGAGGAGGAAGAAACGAAGGAGGTAAGGAAGGAAGGAGGAGGAAAAGAAGTTGGGAAGGAAGTAAAGAATAAATAAATGAGTGAATGTAGAAAATAATAGGTTAAAATAATAAAAGGGGGAATAGAGAAGGAAAAGAATAAAGCAGACTAGGATCGGAAGCAGAAAATAATAAAGTAAAGAAGAAAGAATGGAAGGAGATAAATGAGGGAATAGATTACAAAAAAAGTAGTGAAGGAAGGAGTGAAAAAGTGGAGTGAATGATGAAGTAAAGGAGGAGGAGTTAAGAAGTAAAAGAGATGGGGAGTGAATAAAGTAAAAGAGCTAAGGAGTAGAGAAATTAAGGAGGAAAAAAAAGTAGAGAATTGATTAAAATTGAATAAATGACTACTGTTATGAAGAAGTATAAGAGGAAAGAAGCACGAGTAGAATGATTGATTGATTGATTGATTGAGTGAGTGAGTGAGTGAGTGAGGCAGGGAGGGAGTGAGGAAGCAATTATACAGAGTGAAGAAGTGAAGTGAAGCAAATGACATAGATGAAGTGAAGAAATATAGGCGGAAAATAATGAAGGAGTTAAAAAAAGTGAAGGAGTGAACGACGGTGTGAAGCAGGTGGTGAAATAGTGAAGAAAATGAATTAGTGAAGTGAATGAAGGAGTAAAGAGTGAGTAGAGAAGTGAGCAAAGGAGTAGAGGGATGAAGTGAGTGAGGGAGGAGGGCAGGGCGGGCTGAGGTCAGGTTCTTAGGTAATATCATGTCAATTTTTATCCCCAGCGTCAACAGCCTCGCCCGGAGACTCCATTGTACGGGATTTTTATAGGCAAGGAAGTGTTGGGGTATTATTATTATTATTATCGAGATTATTATTATTATTATTATTATTATTATTATTATTATTATTATTATTATTATTATTATTATTATTATTATTATTATTATTTTTGCTTCATTTTGTTTTTTATTGGTTTTCTCATTTTTCACGTTTGTTTTCTTCTTTTAATTTTTCGTATTTCTTTTATTTCTTAACTTCACCTCCTCCTCCTCCTCCTCCTCCTCCTTTACGGCCGTCACCACCACCTTCACCATCGACAACAATAACAATAACATTATTTTCATCACCATATTCATTCACTCTCTCTCTCTCTCTCTCTCTCTCTCTCTCTCTCTCTCTCTCTCTCTCTCTCTCACCTCCCTATCACTAATGGACTGTGCTATATATCACTACCAGGTTTCTCTTTTCTCTCCTCTCTCTCCCAACTCCCTCTCTCCCTCCTCCTCTTTTCTCCTCCCTCTCCCTCCCTCCCTAAATCACTCCCTTCTTTGAGGAATAATGGATTTTACCTCATAAAAGAAAAAGTATGTGTGTGTGTGTGTGTGTGTGTGTGTGTGTGTGTGTGTGTGTGTGTGTGTGTTCTTTTATAGTGGCCTAGGTGATGAAGTTGAAAAAGAAGAAGAAGAAGAAGAAAAAGAAGAAGAAAAAGAAAAGGAACAAGAACAAGAACATGAATAACAAAAAAACAAAAAGATAAAAATGAAAAATAAAAGTTTACTACTACTACTACTACTACTACCAACCCCTTAAATAATCACAACTAATGAGGCACCTCCTTAATTAACTCTGTAACAAACTCATTACTTTCTCGTCCAATCAGATTCGCAGGTTGGCAAAGCTTCATTTTTATTGGCCAAGAGATTATATTAGGAGCAGGGAAGAGGGAGGGGAAGAGAATGGAAGGGAGAAAGTGTTAGAAGAAGTATGGGAATGAGGGAAGGAGGAAGGAGTTGAAAGAGGTAAGGAAGAAGAGAGGGAGAGAAAGGGAGAGAGAGAATGGAAGAAGTGGGATGGAAAGGAGAGGGGTGAGCGAGAAGGAGGGAAGGGGCTGGGAAGAAAGGATAGAATAAGCATGGAAGGAAGAAAAGGAAGGGAAGGAAGAAGTGGAAGAAGAAGAGAAGGAGAGGAAGTGAGAAAGAGAGAGAGAGAAAGAGGGAAGGAGGAGAAGAAGATGGAGGGAAGAGGAAGAGAGGAGAAGTGAAGGGTAGAGGAAGAGGAGGAAGAAGAAGAGAAGGAAGGAAGAGAGAGAGAGAGAGAGAGAGAGAGAGAGAGAGAGAGAGAGAGAGAGAGAGAGAGAGAGAGAGAGAGAGAGAGAGAGAGAGAGAGAGAGAGAGAGAGAGAGAGAGAGAGAGAGAGAGAGAGAGAGAGAGAGAGAGAGAGGAGAGAAGAGAATGGAAGAAATTCTCTCTCTCTCTCTCTGTCTGTCAGTCTTTTTCTCTGTAGTGATGGTGGTGATATGTTGTGGTGATAGAAGTAGTAATGGTGATGGCTGTGGTGTTGATGGTAATACAAAATAAGTGCTGGTGGTGGTTGTAATGGTGGTGGGGTGATGGTGGTGGTGGTGGTGGTGGTGGTGGTTAATATTTATGTAGTGTGATATTATGATGGTATTGGCATTGGTGGTGGTGGTGGTGATGATAATGGTGGTGGGTATGATGATAGTGATTTATGAGTTGTATAAAGGGAAGGAGGGAGGAAGAATGGGAGGGAGAGAAGTGCGTAGGTAGGCTGTGAGAGGGAGGGAAGGAGAGGGAGAGAAGGAGGGGAAAAACAGGAAGAAAAAGTAAAGAGGAAAAAATGTGCGATATTATTATAGAGACAGGTTAAAAAAATGGAGAGAGAGAGAGAGAGAGAGAGAGAGAGAGAGAGAGAGAGAGAGAGAGAGAGAGAGAGAGAGAGAGAGAGAGAGAGAGAGAGAGAGAGAGAGAGAGAGAGAGAGAGAGAGATTAATTAAGTAATGGTAGTGGTAATTTTGGAGACATTAATTTGCTTAGGTGATGTGGTGGTGGTGGGGGAGGGGGTGGGGGGAGGTAGGGGTGTGTGGTTGGGTGTTGAAATTATACTTTATTTATTTATTTTCTTATATTTTTCCGTTTCCTATGTTTCGCCTATGGCTGGGGTAGGCTTTCTTGGTTCACCTGGTGGTCGGCCCGACTCGTTACGTGTTAATAGTTGGCTTATATTGCCCCCCGGAGCTCATCTTTGGTCTTTTATATAGAAAATCTAGTGTGGGTTAATAGGTGGTCAGCAGGACAGCATGTGGGTAGTCTTGGGCCACTCAGCGGTGACTGAACAATGCACTCATGAACGCTGCGCCCGCACTCTGACCACTCAGCCACCGCCTCCCATGATAATTGTAGTGTTGTTATTGTTTTCCGTTCTGTTACTTTTTTTGTTTTATTAATGTTTTTGTCATCATTGTTTTCGTCGTTATAGATTATGTTGTTATCACTGTTCTTGTTGTTGTTGTTGGTGGTGGTTTTGGTGATGGTGGTAGTGGTGGTGAACTTAAAGTAGTGTTCTTCGAGGTAATGATTTTCAATACCTTTCCTCCGATGGTGTTGTGGTCACGTGTTGCAACCGAGGAGGGGGGCAGAGTTAGGAGGGGAGGGAGGGAGGGAGAGAGGAAAGGGAGATGTAAGAAAGTTATGAAAGAAGAGAAATAAGGGTGAGGAGGTGGGTAAGAAGGAAAGAAGAGATGGTGAGGAAAATGGAGAGAAAAGGTTAGTAATTTGATCGGTAGGGAGGGAAGGAGGGAAAAAAAATAGGCAAGATTCTTTGTTTTTCCAACGAATGTGAAAATGAAAACAAGGAAGAAAACAAAAGGGAATAAGTAAGAAAAAATAGAAAGAGAAGAAAGCGATTGGGAGAGTTTTTTCTTTGTAATGTAAATGATGAAAGGAAGAGGAGGCAAGAGGAAGATGAGAAGGAGAGGAAGAGGAAGAGGAAGGATGAGAAGAGAAAGAAGGTAAGGGAAGGGAGGGGAAAGGGAAGTAAATGTTATGTGAAAAGTATGTAGTGTAGAAGAAAGGGCTTGAGTGAGCTGTGATTCTGTCTTTTAAATGGAGGAAGGTGGAGGAGAAGGAGGTAAGGAGGAAGAGAAGAGAAGGGAGGAAGAACATGATCAGCTGAGAAGAAGGAAGGACTGGTGGATGGAAGGAGTGAGGGATGGAGGAAAAGAGTAAAAAGTAAAGGAAAAAAAAGATGAATGGAATTAAAGATGAAAAGGAATTGAAGAAGAGGAGGAGGAAGAGAAGGAAGGAAGAATATAATGGGCTGAGAAGAATGAATGAATGAAGGAGGAATGGAGAGGAATGGAGAGGAAAAGCGTGATGAAAGATGTGTTAATGAGGAGATGAAGATGGAGAGGAGAGGAGGATGATGAAGAGAAGGGAGGGAGAATGAGCTGAGAAGTAAGAAAGGGAGGAAGGAGGGAGGAAAGGAGAGGAGAGGAGAAACCAGAGGAAAAAGAGATGCAGAGAAGGGAGGAATGATAGGCTGAGAATGGAGGGAGGGAGGGAAGGAGGGAGGGAGGCATAATGGGCTGAGAGGAAAAAAAGAGGGAGGGAGGGAAGGAGGGAGGGAGGAAAAGAGAAGGTAAAGAAAAAAAATGTAGATTGAAGGAGTTAAAGATGGAGTAAGGGAAGGAGGGAGAGATGGAGGGAGACATGGAGAGAGAGAGAGAGAGAGAGAGAGAGAGAGAGAGAGAGAGAGAGAGAGAGAGAGAGAGAGAGAGAGAGAGAGAGAGAGAGAGAGAGAGAGAGAGAGAGAGAGAGAATATGGGAGGGGAAAAAACTAATGAAGGCAGATGGGAAAACGATGGAGGATGATTGAGAGAAGACAGAGATGAAGGAAACATGGAAACATGGAAACATGGAAACATGGAAACATGGACTAGCAGGCAGCAGAAAGCCTGTTGGCTCATTACTAGGCTGCCTGCGTTCAGTGATTTAATCAATCCGTTTGCCACAGAAGTGGCTTGCAGGGAAGGATTAAAGCACTTGTGTACCTACTCTTGGGAACGTTCAGTTCACTCCTGTTGCAGCAAAGTGGCGATCAATGCGTTTCTTGAAGGAGTTGATGGTCTCTGCGCTAACCACTTCTGCAGGAAGGCTGTTCCAGTGGCGAACAACTCTATTCGAGAAGTAACTCCTGCCGATGTCGGTATTGCATCGCTTTGCTTGAATTGTTTTTCCGTTGTTTCTTGTTCTCAGGTTAGTTTGTAGCGTGAAGAGTTTGGAGTGATCAACGTTGCTGAGCTTGTTCAGGTACTTAAAGACTTGTATCATGTCTCCCCGCAGTCGTCTCTTTTCCAACGTGAAAAGGTTGAGTCGCTCGAGTCGTTCTTCATAGGGTTTCGTCCTCAGTGATGGTATCATCTTCGTGGCGCGGCGCTGTACTCTCTCAAGTAATTCAATGTCTTTCCTGTAATTAGGAGACCAGAATTGCACGGCGTATTCCAGGTGGGGCCTTACCAGCGAATTATACAAGGATAACATAACTCCCGGCGTCTTGTATTCGAAGTTCCTCGATATGAACCCAAGCATTGTATTGGCTTTCTTACAGGCGGACTTGCAGTGTTTTGTTTGTTTCAAGTCACTGCTGATGGTGACCGTGAGGTCTCTTTCCTCTTGCACAACATGTAGTGGTTCGCCACCCATGTGGTATATGTGGTTTGTTTTTGATCCGATATGCATTACTTTACATTTGGTAGTGTTGAAGGACATTTTTCTGACCACCGAGTGATCTGGTCCAGGTCTCTGGATAATTTCGCAGTCTGTTGTCGTGAGGGCCTTCCCACCCACCTTTGTGTCGTCGGCAAATTTTGAAAGATTGATTTTAATCCTAGTTCTAGGTCGTTGATATATATGATGAAAAGTATGGGTCCCAGCACTGACCCTGTGGCACTCCACTTGTGACCGGGAGCCACTGGAGGCCTGTCCGTTGAGTACAACTCGTTGTTTTCAGTGAGCCAGTCTTGATCCACGCTGTCAGATCGTCGCCTAATCCCGCCGACTTAAGTTTCTTGAGGAGTCTTTCATGTGGCACTTTGTCAAAGGCTTTCTGAAAGTCTAGATATATAACATCACTGGGGATATGATTATCCCAGTTTTCATAGATACCTTGGAAGAAGTCCAATAAATTGGTTAAGCATGAGCGCTTGTTCCTGAAACCGTGCTGAGCATCGGAAATGATGTTGTTGTCTTCAAGGAACCTAACGAGTTTGTCTCTGATGATCTTCTCGAGGATTTTTCCGGCCACTGAGGTCAAGCTGATTGGTCTGTAGTTTAGGGCCACACTTTTGTCTCCCTTTTTGTAGATCGGTGTTACGTTCGCTTGTTTCCAGAAAGGAGGAGGAGGAGGAAGGGGAGGAGGAGGAGGAAGGGGAGGAGGAGGAGGTAGAGGTAGAGAAGAAAAATGGAAGATATATATGGAAGGTAGGGAGGCAAGGAAGGCTTAGGAGTAGGAGGAGGAGATGAAGGAGGAGGAGGAAGAAGAAGAGGAATGGGAGGAGGAGGAGGAGGAGGAGGAGGAGGAGGAGGAGGAGGGAGTGATAGTGACATATAGTGGGGAGGAAACCAAGCTTGTTAGTGTCAAAGAGAAACTGATAATGAAAATGCTGATAATAATAATAATAATAATAATAATAATAATAATAATAATAATAATAATAATAATAATAATAAATACCACATCAGCGTCTTCCTTTACTGTAAAAAAATAATAACATTGGAAACATCATAGAAAAAAAAGTGATGATATATAAAAAAAAATAATGTGAAATATATATATAAGTAAAAGAATATGTACTGACGAATAGAAAGGAACCATTACTAATACCTTTACTAAGAGAGAAAATTAATGTGTTTTATGTAGGAAAAGAACACAGAGGAAAAGACAGACAACATAAGCAAAGAAAAAATAGAAAAGGAGATAAATAATGCCAGAATATATAGCAAAAGAAACGAGGGAGGAAAGGAAAAGAGGAGGAGGGAATGGAGAAAGGAAAGGAAGTAAGGAAGACAGGAGTAATAAGAGAGATGAAGAAGAGGAGAGGAAATGGGAAGAGTGAAAAATAGAAGAAGATGAATAGAAACGCCAAAAACAGTGAGAGAAGGAAGGAAAGAAATGGAAAGTAAAAATAAAATGAAGGAGGGAGAAGGGAGGAAGGAAGAAAGAGGAGAGGGAGAGTGGAGGGAGGAGGAGGAGGAGGAGGAGAGAGAGAGAGAGAGAGAGAGAGAGAGAGAGAGGGAGAGAGAGAGAGAGAGAGAGAGAGAGAGAGAGAGAGAGAGAGAGAGAGAGAGAGAGAGAGAGAGAGAGAGATGAAGTTGAAGGAAGAGAAAGAGGGGAAAGAAAAAGAAAGGAAAGAGAAAGAAGAGAGAGAGAGAGAGAGAGAGAGAGAGAGAGAGAGAGAGAGAGAGAGAGAGAGAGAGAGAGAGAGAGAGAGAGAGAGAGAGAGAGAGAGAGAGAGAGAGAGAGAGAGAGAGAGAGAGAGAGAGAGAGTCTTCTCCAACACATTATCGAATACAAACTAAGTGAATTTATATTAAGGAAGGGAGTAAGAGGAGGAGGAGGAGGAGGAGGAGGAGGAGGAGGAGGAGGAGGAGGAGGAGGAGGTGATGGATGGTGATAAGAGTTCAGATGATGATGTATGGAAGGAGGAAGGGAGGGAGAGAGGGAGAGAGGGAAAGGAGTGAAGGTGGGAAGGAGAGAGGAGAGGAGGAGGGTGAGGAGGAGGAGGGAGAGGAGAGAAGGAAAGAAGCAGAAGAGGGAGCAAGCGAGGGAGGGAGAGAAGGAGAGG
The DNA here is from genome assembly GCF_024679095.1 of Eriocheir sinensis. NCBI lineage: Eukaryota > Metazoa > Arthropoda > Malacostraca > Decapoda > Varunidae > Eriocheir > Eriocheir sinensis. The sequence goes on along the minus strand of NC_066568.1, from coordinate 11,141,294 downwards.
AGGAGGGGAGGGAAAGGAGAAGTAGATGAGGGAGAGCGAGAGTAGTAAAAGAAACACGAAGAGGGAAAAGGAGGAGGGGAAGGAGAGGGAGGGAACAATTAAATGGTGGAGAGAAAAAAAATATATTGGAGAGATAATGTTTTAATAGATAGAATAATAACGACTTAAATGTATATGTTATTATTATTATTATTATTATTATTATTATTATTATTATTATTATTATTATTATTATTATTATTATTATTATTATTATTATTATTATTATTATTATTATTATTATTATTATTATTATTATTATCTCTCTCTCTCTCTCTCTCTCTCTCTCTCTCTCCTTGACACATGTTTATATTTTCCTTCATATACGTTTTCCGAAGATCCTCCTCCTCCTCCTCCTCCTCCTCCTTCTCCTCCTCTTCTTCCTCCTCCTCCTCCTCCTCCTCCTCCGCCTCTCTTCCTTCGGGCACCATGATCGATGTAAGGGAGAGAGGGAAGAAGAAAGGCCTCCAACTCTCTCTCTCTCTCTCTCTCTCTCTCTCTCTCTCTCTCTCTCTCTCTCTCTCTCTCTCTCTCTCATTAGCACCGTCTAGGGCCAATATTCGCCTTATTCAATAGAAGGAAGGCAATTATTTCAATCTCCTGCTGGGTAAAGAGGAGAGAAGGGAGGGAGGGAGGGAGAGAAGAGAAGGGGGGGGGGGGGAAGAAATGAAGGGGAAATGGGAAGTTAAAATAGGACATGAGGAAAAGTGGGAAACTGAAGGAGAAAAATGAAGGGGGAAGTGAGAGGGGAAGGGAGGGAAGGGAAGGAAGGGAAGATGGGGAGGAGAGAAGGGAGGGAAGGGGAAGGGAAGTGAGATGAGGAGAAAGGGAAACATGAGTAGGTAGAAAAAGATTGAAGGGAAGGAGGAATGGAAAGGAGAAAGGGAAGAGAGAGAGACGGAAGGGGAGTGAGAGAGAATGGGATGGGAAAGAAGGAGGAAGGAATTGGAAAAGGAAAGGAGGAAGGAAGATAAGGAACAGGGTAAAGAGGAAGAGAAGGAGGAAGGGAGGAAAGGAGGGAAGGGAAGGTAGGAAGGGAGGGAATTGAGAGTAAAGGGAGGGAAAGTAAGGGAGGGAAGGAGTAGAAGGAAGGAACAAGGAGGGAGAGAAGAGGAGAGGGGAGGAGAGAGATGGGAAAGAAGTAAAGGGAAGGGAGAAAAAGGAAGAAGTGAGGGAGATAAGGGAAGGGAGAGAGAGAAGAAGAGGTAAGGAAAGGGAGAAACAGGATAGGAGGAAGGGAAGGAAAGGAGAGGGGAAGGAAGAGAAAGCGGAAAGAGAGAGTGGGACAGGAGGAAAGGATAGGCGAGGAGAGATATCGGTAGGAGAGATGGAGGGAGAGATAAGGAGGGAGGGAGGGAAAATAGATGAAGGGAGAGAAAGATGAAACTAGTGAGGGAAGTAGGAGAGGAAGGAGAGAATGAAGAGATGGAGGAAGAGGAGGAAAGGAAGAGGAGGTGAAGGAGGAAGGGAAGGAGGCAGGAAGAGGTTAAGGAAAAGAAGGAATGAAGGAAGGGTCTGAGGAGGAAGAGGGAAGGAAAAAACAGCTATAAAAGAGAGGAAGAGGGAAGGGAAGGAAGGGAGAAGGAAAGGAGGATTAGAAGGAGGGGAAGGAAGGCAGGAGGGAACGAATGGAGGAGGAAAGGAAGGAAGAATTATAGAAGGATTAGAAGAAGGGAAGGTAGGAGAGAAAGGTGGAGGAAAAGGAGTGGAAGAAAGATGAAAGGAAAGAGGAAAGGAGAAAGAGAAGGGAATGAAGGGTGGAAGGAGGGAAGGAAGAAAGGAGGGATAGAATGAAGGAAAGAGGGAAGGAGGGAAAGAGAGAAAAAATGATGAATGGAAGAAATGAAATAAGGAAGGAAAGAAGGATAGAAAGATGGAAAGAACGAGAGAAAGAAGGAGAGAAAGAAGGAAGGAAAGAAAAGCGATTTGAAGTGGGGAAGGAAGGAAGGAAGGAAGGAAGGAGAGAGAGGAAAGGAGGGAGAGAAGGATGAATGATGGAGGGAATGAACGAGAGAGAAGGAGGAAAGAAAAGGAAGAGAGAGGGAGAGAAGGAGGGAGAGAAGGAGGAAAGGAAGGAAAAGGAGGAGGAGGAATTAAAGAAAAGAAAGTTACTCCGAGAGAAAAGAAAATGTGCAGGATTTTTCTATTTTATCTACATAGTCAATTTTGTCAGACTGTCCCCGCTCTCTCTCTCTCTCTCTCTTTTCTCTTATCATTTTCTTTGTTTTCTTCTTTATTCTCTCTTTTTTCTTTTTTTTCTATTCCTATTTTTTGTTTTCTTTTTTCTTTTCTCAATTTAGTTTTTTTTTCTTCTTTCTCTTTCTCTTTTCTCTCTCTCTCTCTCTCTCTCTCGTTTTTCATTTAAAAAGAATAATAAATTAGACTTGGATGAAGGAGTAGGTGAGGAGGAAGGCGGAAGGAAGCGATGGAGGAGGAGGAGGAGGAGGAGGAGAAGGAGGGGGGTGGGTTGTCCAATTACCCTGCAGGAAACCTTTCACTGCTGAATTGGCTCTCTTCTGAAGGCCCTGTGTGTGTGTGTGTGTGTGTGTGTGTGTGTGTGTGTGTGTGTGTGTGTGTGCGGAAATATAAAGGGCTAAGATGGAATCATGAGTATTAGAAAGGAGGAGGAGGAGGAGGAGGAGGAGGAGAAGGAGTAGGAGGAAACATGAAAGGGCAGATAGCAGTATAAGTTTATGGGCGGGGGACGAGTGGTTAGCTTGCGGACGTGGTGACCGAGGGGCCGAGGTTCGAGTCCCATCGCAAGACGCTGACAATTTACTGATGAATCGCTGCATGAAGGCTATTTATTGGTCCTTCACTTCACCTATTACATAACAGAGCGTTGATGTTTTCCTATGAAAGAATAAAACAGTATGCCATCCCGTGCTGGAGAACACTGGGGTGACAGCCATGTACACCCGACCAGCTGCGCACACAGATCCGTATGTGTTCATAGGAATCCGCCTTATGGTTTGTAAATAGGAGGACGCGGAGGAACACGACATCGGCGCTATAGACAGCACATAAAAGATAACGTCAGGAGCCTAACGTAGCAGCATATTATCAAGGGCTCCAGTTATAGTAGTAGTAGTAGCAATAGTAGTAGTAGTAGTAGTAATAGTAGTAGCAGTAGCAGTAGTAGCAGTAAGAGTAGTTGGCCTCCTTCCCTCGACCTAAACCCTTTGTCAAGCCAGATTATTGGGTGAAGCTCCAACAGGTCGCCAGCAAGTTGAGAGAGAGAGAGAGAGAGAGAGAGAGAGAGAGAGAGAGAGAGAGAGAGAGAGAGAGAGAGAGAGAGAGAGAGAGAGAGAGAGAGAGAGAGAGAGAGAGAGAGAGAGAGAGAGAGAGAGAGAGAGAGAGAGAGAGAGAAAAAAAAAGTTCCCTACCTCTACGCGGGGAACTTTGATGCAGGGCGGTGGTGGTGGTGGTGAGTGTAGATGGGAGATGGAAAGGAGGAAGAGAAGAAAGATAAGGAGGAGGAGGAAGAGAAGGAGGAAGAGGAGGAGGAGAAGGAGGAGGAGGAATAAGAAGAGGAAAAGAATGAAGAAGATGATGAAGAGGAAGAAAACAAAGAAAACAATATGAAGAAGAGGAGGAGGAGGATAAGGATGCGGATGAGAAGAAGGAGGAAGAGGAGGAGGAAAAGGAAGAAGAAGAGGAAAAGAGTAAAGGAGAAGATGAAGAGGAAGAAGAAAAAGAAAACAATAAGAAGAGGAGGAGGAGCAGGAGGAAGAAGAGGAGGAAAAGGAGGAGGAGGAGGAGGAGGAGGAGGAGGAGTGTGGTAGGGCTGAGGTGATGAGGGGAAATGGTGTTGGTTGTGATAATGGTGGCGGTGGTGGTGGCGGAGGCGATGGTGGTGGTGGTGGTGGCGGAGGCGATGGTGGTGGTGGTGCTAGATGTTAATTTTTATAGTAGCTCTGAAACTTTGTGGAGTGGTGTATTAGGTAAAGGGCAAAACACACACACACACACACACACACACACACACACACACACACACACACACACACACACACACACACACACAAGGCTCAGGGTTGTTTCGCACTCTTTATTTATATCTTTATCAGTCCCCGGTTCGAATCTCCCTCCCCATATCCGTTTTCTTCCATATTTTCCCTTTATTTATCTATTTGCCAATCCTCCTTATTTATATTTTCCTTCATTTTTCTCTTGTTACTCTATTACATATTACCTTTATTATTTTTTATTTCATATTTCTCTTTTATTTGTATCTTCCTTTCCGTTTTTTTCCAATATGTTTCTCTCTTCCTTTTTTTCCTGTTTCTCTTTCTCATTATTTTTTTCTCTTTTATTTTGTCTTCCTTAAATCTTCTTGAGTGTAATTTTTCTCCTCTTCGCTCTCCTTCACTTTTTCTTTCCTCCACCTCCGCCTCATTCATGTCCTCCTTCTTCTCCTCTTCCTCCTCCTCCTCCTCCTCCTCCTCCTCTCCTCTCCTCTCTTCTCCTCCTCCTCCCCATTTAGTCGAGTCGATGTAACACAGACATTGGAATGAGTTTCTTTTCAAACCGAGTCATCCACCACTGGAACAATCTTCCCCCAGAAGTAGTAAATGCGAATACCATCAACATCAAATATCAACTCGATCGTCATTTCGTTGCGTCAGGAGTAAACTGAATACCGAGGTGCTTTCATCTGCTCCCCAGGCCCCAAGTGGCTGTCGAGCAGATTAATTCACCAAAGCGGGCAATCTCGTAATGAGCTAATAGGCTTTCTGTTGCCTGCATTTCCATGTTTCAATGTTCTCACGTTCCATATTTCCTCCTCCTCCTCCTCCTCCTCCTCCTCCCCTTTCCTTTTCCATGATGACAGACTTTTAGATGGGGTTGTCGATCAATGCTGGAGCAAGCCTCTTTAAGCACTCTGTGAATCCTTGAAATCGCCGGAGAGGGACTGCGAGCGAGGTCCCTTTGTGATTACAGTGGTCAGGTTTGTGATGATGGAGACGTCGGTTTCTTATACGTGTCTTACGGGAGGGCTGCTTGGTACTCCGGACTCTTACGAAGAGTTTAAGAGGAAAGATTTGTTTTTACGTTAAATGAATATTTCTTTCGTATGGTAAAAGAGAAAAGATTTTTTTACGATAAAGCAGGAATTATTTGCTCAACAGTAAAAAAATAAAAGATTTATATTTTACGGAAAAGAAGAAGGGCGAAAGGCAAAGCATGATAGAAAGAGAGCCCTTGAGTCGCTGTGCCTATGACAAGATAACGTGTCCAAAGAAGGGGAGGCTGTAGCGTGCGGGCGCGGCGTCCAGGAGGACCTGGGTTCGCGTCCCGCCCGGCGTGCCACAGCTGGGATCTTTCAGTCACCGCCGAGTGGCCCAATACCACCCACATGCTGTCCTGAAGACCGCCTGTCAACCCGGAGTCTAGATTCTCTCACTAAGAATATTATCAAAGATGAGCTCCGGGGGACAGCAGTTTTTTTTCCCCCGTGAATGCGGGAGTGAGGCATGGCTGTGTCCTTGCTCCATCGCTTTTTAACACTTGTATGGACAGAGTACTAGGCAGAGTTGCGGACCAGAGTCATTGTGAAGCATTTGTTGGCAGTACCAGGGTCACTGACCTTGTTTTTGCCGATGATGCATTAATCCTTCCGGAGTCACTGGAGGTTCTGGTGATGGCTCTTGACGTACTGCATGAATAGGCGAAGCCTTTGGGATTCCAGGTCTTGTTGGATGAACCATTGCAGTCTGTTCATGGGTGTGGCGAGGACATTGAGATCTTGGAAAATTTCACATATCTTGGTAGCGTAGTTAGTTAAGAGCGCGGGTCCCGACAGGAAGTGTTACGGTGGATTGGCCTGGCCCACGGTGTTATGGACTCTCTCAGCACGAGTATAAGGCGTTGTCGATCAGGATCTCCAAGTCCCTTGTGCTCCATGTCTTACTCTATGACTGTGAGACATGGCTAAATAGGGACTTGGAGAGGCGGATTGATGTCTTTGGTAATAAATGTCTACGCAGAATCATGGGATATCGATGGAATGACTGTGTCAAACCGGCGACTGCTCCGTGAGACTGATTCGACATATATTACCTGCGTAGTGCGTCAACGCCAACTCCTGCTATACGGGCGCGTGGCACGTTACCCAAAAACCGACCCTGCTCATCGGGTTGATACTGTGAGACAGTCCCGGTTGGAGAAGGCTAAGGGGACGCTCACAGAGTTCGTGCTTTAAGCAAGTCAATAGATCATGCCGTGAGTTACTTGGGATGGGGAGGAGGCCTGCATGGAGACTAATCCGGAGGAAACCCCAGGGTTTGGTGTCGTTGGGTGGGTGTGGCACGTTATTGGCACACGGTAACTCGACATAGTAACTTCTACCTTCTGGAGAAGGTTGGCTTTACCGTGTTCACCAGTGGAGGAAGGTAAAAATCTTCCATGCAGCCGTCTAGCGGCGCCACCGTCGATTGATTACAATGGGAAGACTCGAAATAGGTCATCTTACCATTAATAAGATTTTTGGCTAGCTCCGCACTAACTGGACTTGCTCAGGCCAGCTTGGCCAGGTTTGTGAATATCAGTGGCCAATTCACAAACTAGTGTCGCCTCTACTCCATCTCCAGCTACATGTTACAGGTGGATGCTCCGTTTAACTCCACAGAACTTCATTCAACTCAACTTGGCACACAAGCCCTTCCCCTCCCCTGTCATTGGCTGGTCCACAAACAAGCCACGCCCCTCTTCCACACTCGCCACTTGTGATTGGTGAATTCTAGATAAAGGAGAGATCTGGTTGTCTTGTTAAGCTTTAGCTTGAAAAGGATATTGAACGGAAACGAGACGAGAGAAGAGGAGAGGAAAGGAGAGGAGAGGAAAAGAGAGGAGAGGAGAGGAGAGGAGAGAAGAGAAGAGAAGAGAAGAGAAGAGAAGAGAAGAAAGGAGAGGAGAGGAAAAGAGAGGAGAGGAGAGAAGAGAAGAGAAGAGAAGAGAAGAGAAGAGAAGAAAGAAGAGGAGAGGAGAGGACAGGAGAGGTGAGAAAAGGAAAGGAAAGAAGAGCAAAGGAAAAAGATGACCGGGCATAGTAGATATTTGAATATATATAAATGGATACAGAAAGTGCTGAGAGAATTAAAGAAACAGTGTGGGTGACAGAACTCCTCCCAGACTAATAGCATTACTGATAATTTAAAATGATAGATAGCATTTGCAGCAGTCCCATTCTTTAAAAATATACTGAAAAAATACTAGAGGGAAAGGTGAAGTTAGAAGAAGCTGAAGGAGGAGGAGGAGGAAGAGCAAGAGAAAAAGAAGAGGAAAAAAGAGGAAGAAAAAGAAAAGGAAAGAAAAAGAGAAGGAACTGTAAAAAAAGAGAAGGAAGATAAAAAGAAGAAAAAAAGAAGAAAACAGAAGAATAGAAAGAAAATTGAAAAAGAAGAAAAGAATGAGAAGAAAAAGAGAAAACGAAAAAAAGACGAAGAAGAGGTAGAAAAAGAGATAAGATAAAGAAGGAAAAGAGGAAGAATAAGAAGAAAAAAGAAAACCATAAATACACGATAAAGAAAAAGAAGAAGAAAAAGAAGAAAAGAGAATAAGGAAAAGAGGAAAAAATTTAGAACACAAAAAAAAAGAAGAGAAAAAAAAGATTAACGATGTTGAAAGAAAAAAACAATACGCCTATAATAATAATAATAATAATAATAATAATAATAATAATAATAATAATAATAATAATAACTATAATAATGCGAGGAACCTTTTTGCGACTATCAGCCCGACCGGAAGGATTTTAGGCAAGGGAAGGAGAGAGAGAGAGGGAGAGGGGGAGAGGGAGGGAGGGAAAGAGGGAGGGAGAGAGAGAGAGAGGGCGAGAGGGAGGGAGCAACAAGTGGCCTTTCTCTCCTCCACTAGTTGCTCTCTCTCTCTCTCTCTCTCTCTCTCTTAAACTTAAACTTGACACCAAAATCAGTGGGCGAAAACATTTGTTGGAGAAGTAACCAAAACAAAGCCTTCAAAAAACACGTAATTTGGGCTGGAACTTACCGTGGATGCAATACTGGCCCGGTCACTCCATTTTGGGCGTGGCGGGGGCGTGCTGTGGGTGTGGTGGGCGTGGGCGTTGGCGTGGGCGTGAGGGGGTGGGGGTGAGACGGCTGCGGGCCCAAACACCTGAATGCCGGGCGCGGGGTCTCGTGTGGTATATATAGGCGGTGGTGTGTGTGGGCGGGGCGAGTGTGAGGTGGGCGGCGTGATGGGAGGGGCTGGGGCTGGTGTCTCCGCCCTTCCCTTCCCTTCCTCTCCTTCCCTTTGGTTTGGTTTGGTTTGGTCTTCTTGGGTGATGCTGCGTCTAGGTTTTCTGATCTTCTCTTCTCTTTCTTCTTTTTCGTTCGATTCGTCTTTTTCGTTTAATTTTTCCTCTTGGTTTTGTTTCTCCTTCCTATTCTTCTGGTTACGTATTCTTGTGGTTGTTGTCTTCTCTTTCTTCTCTTTCTGCCTGTTCTTGTTGTCTTCGTTTTCATCTTTCTCTTTTCCAGCTCCTGTTTTTTCTTTTTCTTACAATTTTTTTCGTAATTTTTATTTTCCTTTTCTTAGATTCTACTGTTTTCGTCTTTTCTTTTTCGTTTTTTCTTTTTGTAATTTTTGTTGTTGTTCTTGTTCCCCTCCCTTTTTATTTTTTCTATTTCTCCTTCTTCTTCTTCTTCTTCTTCTTCTTCTTCTTCTTCTTCTTCTTCTTCTTCTTCTTCTTCTTCTTCTTCTTCTTCCTTATTGCATCCTTTCATTCTATTCTTTTTTAGCATTTTCGTCTTCATTCTTTTCTTAGACTCCTGCTTCTCCTCCTCCTCCTCCTCTTCCTCTTCCTCCTCCTCCTCCTCTTGTATTTTTTTGTCCCTATCGTTATATCACCACAAAACCACGCCCCACTCTCCTTTTCTTCCTCTCACAATCTTCCCCTATCATCGCCACGCCCTCCTTCCTACCCTCCCTTCTCCTCCTCCTCCTCCTCCTCCTCCTCCTCCTCCTCCTCCTCGACCATCGCCAGACGAAAAAGTTCTTAAATGGAATTCCTCAAGGCATACCACCACCACCACGACCACCACCGCCACCACCACCACCACAATGATCACCTCCACTACTCATACCCATTCAATTATTCTTTTTACATTACTCATTCTTAACCCACGATCATCACCACCATCACCACCACCACCACCACCACCATCACCATCATCAGCACCCTTACTTCTCTTCTTCCATTATCATTATTCTTCTTATCACCATTCATACTACTACTACTACTACTACTACTACTACTACTACTACTACTACTACTACTACTACTACTATTCTCGCCTCTCTCTTCCACCATTACCAAGACCATTACGAAATCATCTTAAATTCACCTCCCCTTTGGAATTTTCCCCCTTATCTTCTTCCTCCTCCTCCCTCTCCTCCTCTTCCTCTTCTTCCAGTTCTTCCTTATTTACCACCTCTTTCTCCTCCTCCTCCCCCTCCTTCTTTCTCCTCTTCCTCTTATTCTTCTTATTCTTTCTCATCCACCTCCGTCTTTTCGTTCTCCTCTTACTTCTTTCTCCTCCACTTCCTCTTGTTTCTCCGCCTACTTCTTTCTGCTCCACCTCCTCTTCCATCTTTCTCCTCCACCCCCTTCTCTTCTTTCTTCTCCTCCTCCTCTTCGTTCTCCTTCTTTTTCTTTCTTCTCCACTTCCATCTTCACACCACGATCGCCTCCACTATATCACCACCACCACCACCACCACCATCATCATAAGAGATGAATGGAATGTGTGGGAAAAATAATTTGTATTTTTTTCGTGTCAATATTCGCTTCCCTCTTTATGAGAGAGAGAGAGAGAGAGAGAGAGAGAGAGAGAGAGAGAGAGAGAGAGAGAGAGAGAGAGAGAGAGAGAGAGAGAGAGAGAGAGAGAGAGAGAGAGAGAGAGAGAGAGAGAGAGTTATTGATGACTTAGAGATTAAAAATAGAATGCGTGAATTTAATAAAAGATAAAGAGTTCAAAATTACCATATAGCAAGAGAGAGAGAGAGAGAGAGAGAGAGAGAGAGAGAGAGAGAGAGAGAGAGAGAGAGAGAGAGAGAGAGAGAGAGAGAGAGAGAGAGAGAGAGAGAGAGAGAGCATTAACATTAGTGGCACACGGTGTAATTATAAACGAAAGAAGAAAATAGAAGCTTCAGGAATATAGCCACACTATTATTTATAAAGAAAACCAAGAAAGAGAGGAACGGAGAAACGACAGAAAACGCAACAACAGAAAAAAGAGATAGAGAGCATGAAGAAGAGTGGCAGACGTAATTTTGAAACAAGTAGAGTATATAAAAGGTTCATAGATTGATTCCTAACATTTATATAGAAAAACATCAGATTGAGCCATCGAGAACTTGATAGGAAACTCGACAACATGGAATACGGATAAAAAAGAAAGAAAAGTGTGAAAGGCGAAAAAAATGCATATATAGAAATCATTGTCGAAATAGATAAAAGGAATATATATATATATATATATATATATATATATATATATATATATATATATATATATATATATATATATATATATATATATATATATATATGTGTGTGTGTGTGTGTGTGTGTGTGTGTGTGTGTGTGTGTGTGTGTGTGTGTGTGTGTGTGTGTGTATAATAATAATAATAATAATAATAATAATAATAATAATAATAATAATAATAATAATAATAATAATAATAAGCCGACAAATTGTTTCATAAATCAACCTCACTTTGTTATATTGAAAGTCTCATGAGTAAGGAACCATATTTGAATTTTCTGATGACTGACGTGTGGTAATTGTTACGAGTTTTGTTAGGTTAGGTTAGGGTAAGTTTAGGGCATCTTCAAACACATGGTTGCCAGCAACTTATTGCATAAATTAACCAAGAAAGACTTCTCTTTGTTAGATAATAAGTCTCATCATTGAGGAATCATATATGATTTTTCTAAGACGTACGTATAGTAACTTCGGGGTTTTGTTAGATTAGGTTTTGTTTAGGATTAGGATAGGAGGGAAATTATGCCATAAATTAACAAAGGAAGAACTCATGTTATATAGAAAGACTCAGTTAGTAAGGAAGAATAGACGTATAGTAACTGTTCGATGTTGTGTTAGGTCAGATTAAGTTTAAGGATGGAGTGAATACAAGAGTTGTGTATTCGAATACAAATACGAACACTTCAGATTCCAACGAATACGAATACGAATTAGAATGCACAGTAATAATTTTGATTCTTTTACAAATACGAATACTTCTTGAAAGTATTCATGAATACATTCATGAATACTTTTCATTGAAAATTACCTTCAACATAATTGGGTACAGCACTGTTTTAAAGTCATTCACCAGTAAAATGAGCTTATGAACCTGTACTATACACGACGATTACCCGTCCGCCCAATAGGATAGAGTTGTAAGGAACAACGGCTGTTATTTTTTATAATAAATATTGAAGTACTTGTCAGATTATTCGCAGAATACGAATCCTTTTCCCTTGTATTCGAATTCGAATGAGATGGCTTTGATTTTTATCAATTGTTCGAATACAAATACGAATACACCCAAATATGAAATGCGAATGAATTCGAATTTGAATACCCCATCCCTGGATAGCATAGAGGTGAGCTTGCTTGGGAAGTCGTGCGTAGGATGTTATAACAACCCATAACTGCATTTTAAATTGAACGAGATGAAAGACTGAAGAAGTGTAATCGACTCATGCATTTTGAAATTAGACAGCATTAAGAAGAGATGATTAAAATGTTGTATGCATTATAAGCAATCTCACTTGCATTTACCAGGGAAAGGGATGAAAGACTGAAGTGTTATTGACTCATGCATCAGGAATTTGGATAGCATTAAGAAGATTTACTTTGAAAGTTGTATGCATATAGACAATTTTAGACATTAAAACGATATTCCTTGCATTTGCTTGGGAAAGAGAAGATTAACTGAAGACTTTTGGATTCACTCTTGCATTAGGAAGTTGGTCAGCATACAGATAAGTTTAATTAGGAACTCGGGTGCAGGAAAATATTAATTAACACTACCAATAACTGTATTTATCACGGAAGGGATGAAAGATAGAACATTTTCCGACTGACCTCTGCATTAGGAAAGTAAACAGCCAAGAGATGAACTTGATTAGAAGGTCATACAGTGATATTTTGAGGGAATCATTAACTACTTTCACATGAACACGGAATTATGCAGCAAGACTAGTAGTGTCAGCTGCTTGAGGTCAGTGGAAAGTTAATACTCAAATTATGTTACGTTGAGCCACTCGGCGAGGAAACGAATATCTTAATTGGCGGTGATTAGCTGATTAATGTATGAAAAAGTGTGGGTTTGTGTTCGTGTGTGTGTGTGTGTGTGTGTGTGTGTGTGTGTGTGTGTGTGTGTGTGTGTGTGTGTGTGTGTGTGTGTGTGTGTGTTTGTTTATCTATATATATATATATATTTATATATATGTATATTTTTATATATATATATATATATATATATATATATATATATATATATATATACACTGCTGTTTTAATGATACAGCTGCAGGTAATGCCTCTGTAATTATCTTCCTTTCCTCTGTGGGTGACAATAACATATGGACGAGCGGCTGCCACTGTTGCCAACTGTCATGCTCTTCGCAGCGTTGCCAGATAAATGATGCACTCCTATCCTAATTGAGAGAGAGAGAGAGAGAGAGAGAGAGAGAGAGAGAGAGAGAGAGAGAGAGAGAGAGAGAGAGAGAGAGAGAGAGAGAGAGAGAGAGAGAGAGACATGGTTCTCCACTTTCTCCATTCCTTTATCTGCTTTGGTTTTCGTGATCTGTTCGTGAGTTTTAAGGATTATAAGAAAGGGACAAAAGGTATTAGTTATGATACCACTACTACTACTACTACTACTACTACTACTACTACTACTACTACTACTACTACTACTACTACTACTACTACTACTTCTACTACTACGACTACTACTACTACTACTACTTTTGCTACTACTACCACTACTACTGCTACTACTGCTGCTGCTGCTGGTGTTACTACTACTACTACTACTACTACTACGACTACTACTACTACTGCTACTTTTACTACTACTACTACTACTACTACTACTACTACTACTGCTACTACTGTTGCTGCTGCTGCTGTTACTACTGCTACTATATTTTTGCTGCTGCTGCAATTACCGATTTTTATTTGCAAGTTAGCGATGGTACTTTATCGACGATGCTGTGTACGTATGGCTGCCGGGTGCTGGGATAAGGTTGGTGCGGGGGATGGGGGCGTTGCTGTACAGTAAGGTTTAACGCGCATGGATCGTGGGAGATGGTGTGTATTTATGGCGCATAAGGAAGAGATCTTGTGGCTAGCCAGTTGTAACATATAGACAGGTGTTGACGATGCTGTGTGTGCGTGTTGTTTTTGGAGGGTCAAATTTTAACAGAGATGGATTGTAGAAGACAGTGCGTATGTATTTCATGTTTTTACGAGAGCTTGTATGAGAAACAAAGCGTTTTACATATTTGCTGGAAACGTGTTTTGGCTATGCCGTGTACGTGTGGGTAGCCGTAGGCTTATATGGCAGTGTAGAGTTTATATAAGTTAACAAAAAGGAATGTGACAGATGATGTGTGTGCAAGGGGGTGACATAACATTTTAGTACACAGTTTTGCGTGTCCTGATATCATATCTTCAAACCTTCACATGTATACACAACGCTTTCTAAACCTACCAACTCCCGAGAACAATTTCTTCATCATCTCTTCTCTTCTTCAATATGTATGTATCCACCATAAGAAAGTTTAATAGAAAGTTCAACGATATCATCACTACAACTTTTATAATGATCCCATACACTGACTACCCTATATTTGTAAACCAGCTCATGACTACATATTTTAAAACCTCAGCCTGTCCAACTTATTCCCATTTCTAATTGTTTTGATATCCCTTTTCAGGTAAGTTTCTGACTCCAGGTGTGGCTCATCATCATCATCATTCATGGACCGAAAAGGGAAGGAGAAACTACAGTGAGTGTAATCAGTATGTTTGCCAGAGATATTATAGGGAGAATAAGGACACGATTCTTCTAAAGTGCAATTTTTTCTCCATCGTTCCTGCCAAAGGAGGCAAATAACATTCATGGAGAATAAGGAACAATGTATCCGGTTAAAACATTCTTTTTATTCGAATCTGAAGTGACGCTGTGTATGTGTGGCGAATTTACGTGATATATAATGCATTGACACAACAGAAACACCTTGCTGCTTCAAAAATGTAATGTTTTCTTTTTAACGTTCCACCGTTTCTATCAAAAGAATATATATCAATATCCAGAAAAAATAAGTAGCAATAATAAGGAAAATAAAGAACAATAAGGAGAAATAAACGACGAGTGTTGCATTCTTTTTAATCGGATTTGAAAATACTTAGGGTAGAAGTGTCGACGTTTTGTGGGTGCTGTGGACACACGCATTTGGTGCAGAATTAGAGGAAGCAATAAGGGAAAATACAGGGTTGGGTGGCTTCTTGGTGTCTTGGTATCCTATTTTTAGTCCGTTGTCTGCTTCACGCACTGTAGAAAAGACGATTATTTAGATAATTCAGTATCGAAGTGTTGCAGTTAAACAGAGACTAAAGAGGATGCAGGAGAGAAGGACAAGTAAAGCAAAATATGTAGAGATAAAAGGTAAAGTTTGGGGCATACACTATTGCTGCGCGTGGCCTCGGTGCTCGTTTCCGTCCCTATGGCCCTTGAGACTGCGGGGGGTAAGAACCCATCACCCAGGGACACAGGGCCAGTGTGACATCCGGGTTACCACTGGTTACCTTCCCCAGGCTTCTCTAGGTACACATTTACTGACCAGCCGGAAGGAAAGGATGGACAGCTGGGTGGGCTGCACGCCGACTGCCAAGGCCGGAGTTTGAACCCAGGCCCGCGGATTCGTAGCTAGGGATGCTAACCGCGGAGTTGCAAAGCGAAGAAAAAAAAAGAAAAGATGATAGGAAGAAATGAGGGAAGGAAGGACAGTGAATTGAGGGAAAGAGAAATAAAAGGAGATAAGTAAAAAAAAAAAAACCAGTGGGTGAAGAAGTGAAAGAAAGAGAATGAAGAGGAACGAGAGAGGAAAGGAACGAGAGAGGAAAGGAACGAGAGAGGGGAGGAACGAGATAAAAAAAAAAGAGAGAGGACAACAGAGAGGAGAGAAGCGAGAAGAGAAGACAGCATAGAACAGAAAAGCAAGAGAAGAGAAATAGAACAGGAATAGAGAATAGGAAAGGAAGAGAGGAAGAGAGACTAGAGAAGAGGAAAGGAAGAGAGAAGAGAGAAGAAAGAAAAAAAAACACATCCGTTTCAATACAAAGGGAAGATATACATTAAATTCAAGTGTAAATAAAAGCCTATCCAACCTACGACATATATAACTAAATGGAAGTAACAATATATGGCTTTGGGATTCCAGCAGTAAAGGGATGTAATTAAAGAGAGTGGAGGCTGAGGCAACGGAATGAACGGAGACCCAGGACACAGGATGCTGGGAAAGTACCGAAAAGTAATATAGTCCTTAAGTAGTTGTGATTATAGTAGTAGCAGTAGTAGTTGTAGTAGTGGTAGTATTAGTATTAGTGGTAGCAGTAGTAGTAGTAGTAGTAGTAGTAGTAGTAGTAGTAGTTACAATGAAGATATAGATAGATAGATAGATAGATAGATAGATAGATAGATAGATAGATAGATAGATAGATAGATAGATAGATAGATAGAGAGAGAGAGAGAGAGAGAGAGAGAGAGAGAGAGAGAGAGAGAGAGAGAGAGAGAGAGAGAGAGAGAGAGAGAGAGAGAGAGAGAGAGAGAGAGAGAGAGAGAGAGAGAGAGAGAGAGAGAGAGAGAGAGAGAGAGAGAGAGAGAGAGAGAGAGAGAGAGAGAGAGAGAGAGCGCATGATAAGAATAACAATAACAGAGAAAAGGAAATAAAAACGATAATGCAAAACAGTAGTAATAAGAAAAGAAAAAGATATTAAATAGAAAGAAAAAAAAAAACCCCACCCCGGCTTATATAAAAGTCTCCGGAAACCTCGCGACTTATTTCGTTTACTAAACTTAGATGCGAAAGAAACTAGAGTAAAAAATAGGTCGCGGAAGGGGAAAAAATGGAAGGAGAAAGAAAGGAGAGGAAGAGAACGGAGTAGAAGGAAAGGAGGGAGGGAAAAGGAGAGTAAAAATGGTTCACGGAAAAGGAAAAAGAGAAAGGAGAAAGAAAGGAGAGGGAGAGTGGAAAGAAAGAAGCGAAAATGACGAAAAGGAAAAGGAAGAGAAGAATGAGAATGGAAGAAGAGGAAGAAAAGAGAATGGAAGGAAGGAGGAGAAAGGAAAGAGAGTAAAAAATAGGTCACTGAAAAAGAAAAAAAGAGAAAAAAAGGAAGGAATCGGATTGGAAAAAAAGAGAGGAAAGAAAGCGAGGAGAAAGAAATGAGACGAATGATAAATGAGGTAAATGAAAGGAGAGGAAGAGAATAGAGCGGAAGGAAAGAAAAGGAGAGAAAGGAAAATGAGATAATAAATAGGTCACGGAAATGGAAAAAAAGAAGGAAAAGAAAAAAAAACGGAGTGGAAGGAAAAAAAGAGAAGGGAAAAGAAAGGAAAGGAAGGGAAGAGAGTGGAAAGAAAGGAGAATAAGGAAAAGGAGAGTAAATAGAGAGATTACGAAAAAGGAATAAATGAAGTAGAAAGAAAGAAGAAAAGAAGAGTGGAAAGAAAGAGGAGGAAGAAAAGGATACGAAGAAACAGTTCACGGAAAAGGAAAAAAAAGGAAAGGGAAAGGAAAGAGGAAGGGAAAACAGCGGAAAGGAAGAAGAGGAAGGAAAATAAGAGGGTGAATGAAAAGAGAGGAAAGGAAGAATGTGGAAGGAAAGAACAGAAAGGAAAAAAAGAGGAGAAAGAAAAGAAGGGAAGGAAAGAGAATGGCAAGAATAGAAAGGAAGGAGGAAAAACATGGAGAGAAAAAAAGAGAGGGAGGAGGAAAAAATGGGAGAGAAAGGAAAGAGCAAAGACAATAGCATTCTCTCTCTCTCTCTCTCTCTCTCTCTCTCTCTCACACACACACACACACACACACACACACACACACACACACACACACACACACACACACACACACACCCACCCACCCACCCACCCACCCACACCCATACACCCACACACACACACACACACACACACACACACACACACACACACACACACACACACACACACACACACACACACACACACACAGAGGATGGTCTGGATTTCACAAAGCGACTCTTCACCCCCAAAACTTATCCTATTGGCAAGAAGGGAAGTTCGGATTAACGAGGAGGAGGAGGAGGAGTAGGAGGAGAAGGAGGAGGAGGAAGAGGAGGCGGAGGAGGAGGAGGAGGAGGAGGAGGAGGAGGCACACAGTTGGAGAGGACTTGTTGCTTCTTCACTCAATTATGGAGGAGGAGGAGGAGGAGGAGGAGGAGGAGGAGGAGGAAATTGGAAAGGGATGGAAGAGAAGTAGGAGAAACAAGTGAAGCGAAGATTGGAAAAGGGAAACGGAAGAAGAAGAAGAAGAAGAAGAAGAAGAAGGGGGAGAATAGCCCAAAAAAGAAGGAGAGAATTACCAAGACACAGATGAGTGAGATAAAAAAAAAAAAGATGAATAAGAAAATAACAAAAAATGAGAGAAGGAAAATGGAAGAAGGAAACGAAATGAAATAAAAATAAAAGTAATAAATATGGACATAGAACAAACGAGGTTAAAAGAAAGGGAACAAAGGACTGCAAATGAGGGAGAGAAAGAAAGAAGAAGGAGAGGAAGAAAGAAGAGGAAATAAGAAAGAATGAAACTAGGAAGAGGAGCAAGAAGAAGAGGAGGAGGAGGAAGAAGAAAAAGAAAGAGGAGTAGAGAAGAGGAAAAGGATGAAAAGAAGAAAGTATGATTAGAATATGTAGATGAAAATTAAAGAAAGAAAGAAAGAAAGAAAGAAGGGAAATAAAGAGAAAGGGGAAGAAGATATGTGTGTGTGAGAGAGAGAGAGAGAGAGAGAGAGAGAGAGAGAGAGAGAGAGAGAGAGAGAGAGAGAGAGAGAGAGAGAGAGAGAGAGAGAGAGAGAGAGAGGAAAGAAAAATTACCGTTGAATTGAGGTGATAAAATGTGTAAAAGCCGAGGAGGAGGAGGAGGAGGAGGAGGAGGAAGAAGAAGAAGAAGAAGAAGAAGAAGAAGAAGAAGAAGAAGAAGAAGAAGAAGAAGAAGAAGAAGAGGAAAACGAAGGCGAAGAAGAAGACGAAGAGAAGAAAAGAAAAACAAGAACAAGAACGGAGAGATTGAGGGTGAGAGGGAAGGAAGTCGGAAGGGATTGAGGGATGGAGCTGATGGAGGGAAGGGAGGAGTGGAGTGAAGGAGGATTGGAGGAAAGGAGGGAAGGAGGGAAGGCCATTCGTCTGTGTCCGGCAAGTAGTAGATTTATCAGAGGGCAACCACGTGGAAAGGGAGGGAAGGAGGAGAGAGAAGGAAGGGGAGGAAAGCCAAGGAGTGGAGGGAGAGGGAATGAGGGAGGAAGAGACAGAAGGAGAGAGGAAAAGTGAAGGAAGGATGGGAAAGTCAAGGAAAGTGAGGGAATGGATGAGGGAAGTGAAGGAGAAGGGGAGGGAAAGAGGGAAAAAGATTGGAGTGGGAGAGAAGGAGAGAGAAGGAAGGGGAGGAAAGTGAAGGAGTTGAATGAAACAGAGGGAAGGAGTGAAGGGAAAGAGAGGGAAAGGGGGAGGAGGAAAGTGAAGGCGGGAGGGAGGGAAAGTGAAGGAGGGAGGAAGGAGGGAGAAAGAGGTGGAAAAATGAAGGAAGGGGAGAGGGAGTTAAAGATGTGAAGGAACAAGGAAGAGGAAGAAGGGAGGATTAAAGAAGATCCGCATTCAGTGAAGTGTCCACAAAACCTACTTAGAGGATCAGGAACAAGTCAGAATAAAGAAGTATCATCGGCATAGACCAATAAGTGAGAGGAAATCCCGCGCCATACATCACTAAAGTCTGCTCACCTAAGTCCGACCCAAGCTGACAACATAAACCTAAGCGTGTTTGCAAGCTGAGTGCTGATTTGCTACTGCCATGGCTACCAAGTTTTCTTTATCCTCTGTTTGTGTTTATCTCACGCAGCACTCTCTGGTAATCTGCACTGTGCTTACGAACACGCTTAGGTTTATGTTGTCAGCTTGGGTCAGACTTAAGTGAACAGGCTATAGTATTAAAAAAGAAAGAAAGAAACGGGCCGAGAACACAGCCCTGAGGAACACCGGACTTGACCTGATCAACGTTACTAAAATATCCACCAATGGTAACGCGTTGGTGCCCTTCAGATAAAGTCAGATGAAATATTGTAAATTGAGCCGTTTATGCCTACTGATTAAAGCTTAACAGTAAGTGCTTTATGATTAACTATATCGAATGCTGAGGTGAAATCAAGAAAAGCCTCGTTTTCGACCCAGCATCCAGAGAAGTTTGAACACAATGTACAAAGGCCGAGAGTTCATAAAAAGTATACCCAATTTTCTCTCTAAAACCAAACTGAGTATCTAGCAACAAATTCTTAAAAGTTCAATGAAACATAAGAACATAAGAACGCAGGAGTCTTCAAGAGGCCGGTAGGCCTGTACAAGGCAGCTCCTTTATGTACAAGGCAGCTCCTTTAACTGGAACAAATGTTTAGCAAGTAGTCGCTCATACATTTTTGATAGGACTGGAGTAATGCATATTTTCCTGTTCCCTTTGGGCGACGTGGTAGCTGAAAGATATAAGAGAGAGAGAGAGAGAGAGAGAGAGAGAGAGAGAGAGAGAGAGAGAGAGAGAGAGAGAGAGAGAGAGAGAGAGAGAGAGAGAGAGAGAGAGAGAGAGAGAGAGAGAGAGAGAGAGAGAGAGAGAGAGAGAGAGAGAGATTTTACCAGATAAGAGGCAACAATATGGAGAAATGGGAGAATGAAAGAAGAAAGAAAGGAAGTAAGGAGAGGGTAAGAAGGAGGGAGAGAAAGACAATAAGGCTGATTGGAAAAAGGAAAAGAGGGAAAAAGAAAAGAAGGAGGAAGACTGAAGGAGAAGAAGAGAAATGGAGGGAGAGAAAGAGGGAGAGGAGAGAAGGATGATCATTGTGAGTGTGTATTGTTTGTTTGCGTGTGTGTGTGTGTGTGTGTGTGTGTGTGTGTGTGTGTGTGTGAGAGAGAGAGAGAGAGAGAGAGAGAGAGAGAGAGAGAGAGAGAGAGAGAGAGAGAGAGAGAGAGAGAGAGAGAGAGAGAGAGAGAGAGTTAAGAAAGAAAAGAAAGTTTGTCGAATAATTTTAATCAATTTTCTATAAAGATTGATGTCCACAAGAGAGAGAGAGAGAGAGAGAGAGAGAGAGAGAGAGAGAGAGAGAGAGAGAGAGAGAGAGAGAGAGAGAGAGAGAGAGAGAGAGAGAGAGAGAGAGAGGGCACTGGATCCTTCGTAATCGGATTATTCAGAGCCTTAATTAACCCTGGAGCCCCGACGATATGCTGGGAGGAGGAGGAGGAGGAGGAGGAGGAGGAGCAGGAGGGTCAGCCGGAATGCCTCGGTCCTCAGTCCTGTTGATACGCTCTCTCTATCTATCTATCTATCTGTCTATCAATTTATCTTTATTTGTCTTTTCTATCTTTTTTTTTCTTATTCTCCATTCTCCTTTCTACATATTCCTTCTCTTTCTACATATTTCTTCTCTTTCTATTATCTTTTCTCTTTTCCCTTCTCTTCTCGTTTATTCTTTTCTCTTCTCTCTTCATCTCTCTCTCTCTCTCTCTCTCTCTCGGGCAGGTTAGTAAGTTTAAGTGGTGCGTTAGTTTAAGTGCTTCATCAAACTAATTATCGAATTGCATATGAATTTATTGGTGTGGTGTGTGTGTGGGGGGGGGGGGGGTAATTCTGCGTGTGTATCCAACAATCTATTCTTCTCTATCTCTTTATTTTTCTTTGTCTGCCAGTATATCCGTCTGGGTCATTGTTTTCATTCTTTCTTATTTTCATTCCTTTTTTCGTTCATTTTTCCATTTTTTCTGCCTTTCTTCTTTTCTTAATTGCTTCTTCACCTGCATGCCTACCTACCAATCTGCCATACCTACTCACCTATCTACATATCTACCTGCCTACTATTTACTCATCTCATTATTTACTTACCTACCTACTTACTGAAGTACTATCTTATTTGTCTATTATTCTATCTACCCTCTATCTATCTATTTGGTTGTTTATTTATCACGCTCATAATTTTGCTTTTTAATCTGCTTTTTTTCCCCATTGAATGTCCGCCTTTTCTTATTAATATGTTTTTTTTTCCTATTTTTAAAGCATGTCTACATTGATTTCGTGTTGTCTACGTATGTCGTTGTTTGTATTTCCCTTCTGTATTTATGGAAACAAAGACATAACTATCTAGATTTGTATTTGTTTTGCTATATGTCTGCCTGGCTTTCTTTCCTTATCTTTCTGTTTCTATCTTCCAGTATTTATCTATGTACCATTATTAGTATTTATATATCTTCCTTCCTAAATATTTGTCTGTCCGTCTAGCCTTATCTATCCATCTATTTATCTATAAGTCAATCAATCTGTCTATATATATCTATCTATATTAATCTGTCCACTAAAATTTTCCTTAACTTCCTTAGCTCATCTGTCCAAATTTATCATTATTTCTTATTCTTTAGTCAGCAGTGAATGACCCAATCAGTCCTATACAGTAATGACCCTTCTATTTTCTAATTAGTTTCTCTTCTTACTCATGTTCTTTCCTTTCCTTTGATTTAGAGTTATTTTTTTCAACCGTTCCTGGAATATATACAGCAAATACACTTTTTTTTTTTTAAGTTTGTCTCCATACTCTTGTCCTTTTCTTTTCCTAAGATAATTTATCGCTCTTCCTTTCCCTCGATAGCTCCTCGTTTATTTCGTTTTGTTTCTCTTCCTCTTCTTTTCTTTCTCGTAATTTATCGTGTCAGTTTTCTCTCTCTCATTTGTCCCCTGTATTATTTTTTCCCTCTTATTCTTCTTTATAGTTTTTGTTAATCTCTCGCACTAAACCTCTACAATGATGCAGGATGATTAATGAGCGAGTGAGAGAGAGAGAGAGAGAGAGAGAGAGAGAGAGAGAGAGAGAGAGAGAGAGAGAGAGAGAGAGAGAGAGAGAGAGAGAGAGAGAGAGAGAGAGAGAGAGAGAGAGAGAGAGAGAGAGAGAGAGAAGTTGAAAGTTGGCTGTTAGTTTGAGGGGAGGAGGGAGGAAAAATAAATGAAGGGAGGAGGAAGGACAAGAGAGAGAGAGAGAGAGAGAGAGAGAGAGAGAGAGAGAGAGAGAGAGAGAGAGAGAGAGAGAGAGAGAGAGAGAGAGAGAGAGAGAGAGAGAGAGAGAGTAGAGTTGAAGGGGACAAATGAGAGATGTAAGAGAGAAAGGGAGTAAGAGAGAGATAATTAAAAGAAGAAATAAGAGGAGGGAGAGGAAAGATACTAAAAGATAAATATAGAAAATAGATAGATAAATAGATAGGCAGATAAATATAGATAATAAAAAAAGAAATAATGAATGAGAGTAAAGAGGAGTAGAAGATGAGAGAGAGAAATGTAGGGAGAGAGAATGAGAGGGAGACTAAAGGGAAAGGAGGAAGGGAGAGAGGAGGGAGAATGGGGAGGGAGGAGAGAAGAGGGGAGATAGGGGGTCAAAAGATGCTGTCTCATTGGTCAAATCAGGTACGAGACACGTCCTTGATCTGAGAGAGAGAGAGAGAGAGAGAGAGAGAGAGAGAGAGAGAGAGAGAGAGAGAGAGAGAGAGAGAGAGAGAGAGAGAGAGAGAGAGAGAAGAGGAGGAGGAAGAGAAGGGGAAGGGGATTAGAATGGAAAGAAAGGAAAGACTGTGTGCGTGTGTGTGTGTGTGTGTGTGTGTGTGTGTGTGTGTGTGTGTGTGTGTGTGTGTGTGTGTGTGTGTGTGTGTGTGTGTGTGTGTGTGTGTTTGTGTGTGTGTGTGTGCCCTGATCCGGACAACTTGTAAACAGGGGTCAACTTTCCTTATTAACATTATGACTTTGAATCCTTATAGGTGGCGAGAGAGAGAGAGAGAGAGAGAGAGAGAGAGAGAGAGAGAGAGAGAGAGAGAGAGAGAGAGAGAGAGAGAGAGAGAGAGAGAGAGAGAGAGAGAGAGAGAGAGAGAGAGAGAGACTTCATTAAACGGATCAAAATTTTCCTTCTATAAATAGTTTGATTTCTTAACTCTTCACTATGAAATAAATATAATTGTTTCCTGTTTTCTTTAATAATAATTTAGAAAGCATCATTATTTTTGTGTTAGTAATATATTTAACCCCTCCGGTCAAGGTCGTGGGAGGTGTTTTTTGTGAAGTGATGAAAGCAGGGTCGTGGCTTTTGTTGTACTTTTTATGTTACCTGATTTGGGTGGAAGTTCTCTCTCTCTCTCTCGAATTTTTTTATTGTGTTATTCTTTTACCTATTATTTTAACGATTTTAATGACAATTTCAATGATAATAATAATAACAATGACAAATAAAGCAATAATAACGATAATGATGATACTACTACTACTACTACTACTACTACTACTACTACTACTAATAATAATAATAATAATAATGGGATTGTGATTATGATAAAAGTAACAAAAAGTTTATGATAATCTTTCAACTACTACTACTACTACTACTACTACTACTACTTCTACTACTACTACTACTACTACTACTACTACTACTACTACTACTACTACTACTACTACTACTACTTCAAAGACAACAACTACTACTACTACTACCTCTGCTACTACTACTACTACTACTAACTACTACTACTACTACTACTACTAACTACTACTACTACTGCTACTACTATTACTGAAATCACTCCTGTTAATAGTTTGGCAGTTATTGTTATTATTTTTGTTATTATTTGATTGTTCCGCAAACATTATTAAAATTTCAGAATTGTGTTATCCAGTACTTTCAAGTGCTGCTATTCCAATTACCTCGAACTTTGTATGTGCTAATTCAATTCCCGATACTTTAGTCATTGTATGAGAATTTATATCATCATATGAGGTGTATCTATTTTACTCATGTCACATCTTGATTTTATTCAATGTTTTGAATATATATATTTTTTTCTTTTTCATCTTTTCTTATTTTGTACTCATTTATGCATATAGGGGTTAGTTGTTTTTGTTTTCTATAGTATATCTCTACCTTCCTTTGCCCTCTTTTTTTCACTCGTTTTATACATGTTTTTGTCCATCTACAGTATATCTTTAAATTTCCCTTGTTTTCTTTACCGTTTTTTTTTTTCATTTATTATTATACATTTACTTGTCTATGCCCTTGTACAGCAAATCTCTTCCTTCCTTTGTGTTCTTTACTTTTTTTTTCATAATTTTTATACATATACTTGATCCGTGTACAGTAAATCTTCGTTCACTCTCTCCAAGTCTGCCACAACGGCTGAGAGAAAACGTTGCTGCTCCCGTACAGAAAATGTTCGCGTCGGTTTGTTTTTGGCTAACTTACCTAATTCTGTCTCATGTAGCCCCACTTACTGAGACCCATGAATGTGTTTCTTGTTATGCTCTAGTGGTTCATCGATTTAGTATTATTGGACCGTGGTGTGTTAGGATGTAGTTTTATTTAATTTTATGAGTTTTATTCGTCAGTTATTTAGTTTATGCACATATGGCATTTGCTTCTGTTTAGCTTTTTTTTTATTTTGTTTAATTTTTCTTTTCGCATATGTCTGATTTACCCATGTCTGTCACATGTACTTATGGAGAGAACCATGGATGTGTAAAACATATGCTTCAGTGGTTACTATTCTTAGGTGATAGCGTTCTTTAACTGCGTCTTTAATCAGTCATTGTATTAATCATATATGCATTTAGTTATATTTATTTTCCATATTTTTTTCCCATATTTTTCCCACTCCCTTTATTCTTTATTTTTCTATATTTCGATTTTGTTCCTCTGATTTGTATTTTCATTATTTTTCGCTATTATTCTTATTATAATTGTACTGCTGCTTCTCCTATTAATACTATTATCATAAAAACACCACCACCAACAACAACTACTACTACTACTACTACTACTACTACTACTAATACTACTACTGTGACCACTATATATGTGTGTATGTGTGTGTGTGTGTGTGTGTGTGTGTGTGTGTGTGTGTATCTGTGTGTGTGTGTAAAGAGTCAAAACAGTAAAGTATCCCTAGTAGGCCGTAAAAGTCTCCGGCGTTCGCTTCCCACGTTTCACTCACCTTAAAAATAGATAACGTACGACTGTTGCTCCTCGCGCATTGTTGTTGTTGTCGTTGTTGTTATTGTTGTTGTTGTTGGGTGGTGATGTTGGTGTTGGTGGTATTAGTGGTGCTGGTTGTGATATTGTTGTTAAAATTTTTTTTTACAATATTGTCTGCTTCCTTGCTGCTGTCCTGCTATTTTAAACTACTACTACTACTACTACTACTACTACTACTACTACTACTACTACTACTACTACTACTACTACTTCTTCTAAAACTACAACTGCTACTACTTCTAGAACTCCTACTACTTCTACTTCTACTACTACTACTACTACTACTACTACTACTACTACTACTACCACCACCACCAATACTTCATCTCCTACCACTACTATAACAACGTCCTTCACCGCCGCCACTCCAGCACTCGGGTAATGAATACACAACAAAAACACAATATTTTAAGCCATTTATTCATAAATAAAACAACTCCATTTATGTTGATATAATAGATTGGCACAGTGTTGAGGCTGGTGGGGGGAGGAGGTGGTAGGGGGTGGTGAAGGAAGGGGAGGGAGGAGGTGAAGGGGGGTAGGACGTGAGAGCGGTGGTTGGGAGGTGTTTGGGGTGGTGGTGATGGTGGGGAGAGAAGGGAAGGGAGGAAGTGAATTGGGATAGAGTGGCAGGGTTCTGGTGATGGAATAATTGATGGGCAGCTTGAGGGGGGGAGGGAAAGAATGGGTGGTAATATACTTGTAAAGGGACAGTAGTGATGGAAAGAGGAGGGAGAGAAATGGGATAGTGAATTGAGGACGAAGGGAATTAGAAGTCGTGTGTGGGTTGAAGATGGAGGTTGTTAGTGAGGAAAAAAGGGTGGTTCGATGTGAGGGGAGGAAGGGAAGTTAAGAAGGGATAAAAAGAGGGTAGGTGGTAGTTGGGTGGTAAAGTGAAAGGGAAGAAGATGCGTTGATGGGGAAGAAAAAGTGTGTGGATATATCTTTGGCTAGCGTTGAAGGGGAGATGGGGGAAGATGAAGAGGAAGTTGCATTAGTGGTGAGGAAGAGAAATATATTGTAGGGAAGTTTTGGACAGTTGGAAAAGAGGACAATGGAAGAGGGTAAAATAATTGGGTATTTCGTTAGTCTGGAATAAAGGGACATAGGGAAAGTTAAAGGGAAAGTCTTATTAGTGGGAACGGGAAAGAATTATATTGTTGTAATGATGAATGAGAGACTTAGAGAGTTGAGAGTTGAACTTAGAGAGTTGATGGAGAGGAAGAGGAAGGGACATTAGGGTAGTAGGGAAAGAAAGAGATGGAGAGAGTTGAAAGAAAGTTGCATAAGTGAGGAAAAAGAAGTATATTGTAGTGATGCTCGAATAAAAGTTTTGGACAGTTGGAAAAGAAGATAGAATGGAAAGAGGCAAAATAAAGCGATAATACAAAAGTTATGGGAAAAAAAGGAGGCAGCAGAAAAGAGAAAGGGCGCAGCAAAATTAGGTTATGGAGAGGAAAGAAGAGAGGAAAAAGACATGGAAAGGAGGATTAGAAAAGGGAGTAGGGTAGAGGAAGGGTGTAGCAAAATTAGGTTATGGAGGAAAGAAGGGAGGATAAAGACATGGAAAGGAGTAGGAGAAAAGGGAGTAGGGAAGAGGACGTGTGTAACAAAATTAAGTTATGGAGGAAAAAAGGGAGAAAAAAAGACGGAAAAAAGGAGGAGCTGAAGAGAAGGATATGAGAAGAGAGGAGGATGGAGAAAAGGAGATGAAGAGAAGGAGGATAAGGAAAGAATGAAGGGGAGATGGGGAGAGGTGAAGAGAAAGTTGCATTAGTGAAAAGGAGAAATAAATATATCGTAGTAGAGTTAGAAAGAAAATTCAACAGTTGGAAGATGTGATTTACTGGTGAGAGAAGAAGAATGGTATATCGATTTAGGTAGAAGTTGGAGGAGGAAAAATGAGAGAAGAGTGAATGGGAAGTAAAGTTAAAGTTGCATTAGTGAAAAAGTGAAAAATATATTATAGTAATGATAGATGGAAAAATTAATTGTTGTAAGATGTGACATATTGGATGAGAGGAGAAGAATGGGATATTGATCGAGGTGGAAGTAAGGTAAGAAAGAATGCGAGAAGAAGGAGTGGGAGGTAAAGTTGAAGTGGCAATAGAGGGAAGGAGAAAAAAAATGTTGTAGTTATTATAGAAAGAGAGAAATAGTATAAAGATAAAAGATATTGGAAGAGAGAAGGAGAATGGGATATTGATCAAGGTGGAAGTAGAGTGAGAAAGAATGTATGAAGAATGACCTTTTGGTATTTGATTTCTTTAGCTGGGGAAGAATTAGGCTTAAGTGTTTGGCATCTTTGGTAGGGCTTAAGAGAGGTTTGGAGGGAGAGGAGAGAGAATAATGAGCCTTTCTAAAGAGGTTTGGGAGGTAGAGAAGGAATGCTACTTTTGTTTGTTTTCTTTGGTGTAGGTGAGAAGAAATTGAAATGAAAGTGAGTATAGAGAAAGAGAAAGGAGAAAAGAGGGGAAGGGAAGGGGGAAAGGAGAGAAAGAGAGTGTAGCAGATAAAGTCAGAGAAAGGAAAGGATGGAGATAGAGAGGAAGGAAGAAATGGAGAAGAAGGTAAGATGGAGAAAGGGGAATAAAGGGAAGAAAAAGTGAAAAGCAAGTGAAGCAAACGTAGAAAGCGATGGCGAAGAGGCTTAGGAAGACATACACCAGATGAACACCGAAGCAAAAACGAATAGTAGAAAGGAAGGATGGATTGTATATAAGCGGGAATCAGAATGAGAAAGAGATAAAGGAAAACCTGAACAACTCGTACAACATAAGATAATAGGAAGTGAAAAATAAGTAGTCTGACAATAGGAGCAATAGATGAACAACTAAATAAGGATGGATGACGGAAAACTAGTGGATGAAAGCAAGAATCAGGAAAAATAATACTGAACATAAATCAATAATAAGTGAAAATTACGCGGATAAACAACATACACGGCTGATTGAAATGTAAACAAGGATGGATAACAGACAAAAAGGGTATATAATCAAGAATCAGACGAAAAATAAGAAACTAAAGAACGAGAATGGAACAAAAATGGATAATAGAAGGTGAAAGAGAGGTGGGCAGAATAAAAGCAATGCAGAAAGACTAAACAAAAGCAACTGTATAAAATTATGAATCAAGATGGAAAGTGGGAAATAAAAACAACACTCACAATAATGGAAAACGCAGTTAAACATCAAGTGGGTCAATAATATATACAGTTAATAAAATGATAAACAGAAATGGATAAGAAAAAAACACACAAGTGGATGACAGCAAGAATGAAGCTAAAAGAGAGGCAGAATGACACCGCAAGAGTGAATGGTGATAGATAAAGACCAGAAACTAAGAAAAGATAGACGATACAAAGGAAGTGAATAAAAGCAGGAATCAAGGGAGAGGGAATAATCTTCGTGGGAGAGGAAGAGGGAGAGGAAAAGAGGCAGAAAGAAAGAGAGAGAAAAATGGAGAATAAACGAATGGAGGAGAGAGAAGTGAAGAGGATGTGGAGGGGAAGAGAGAGAGAGAGAGAGAGAGAGAGAGAGAGAGTGACGTCATTGAAAACTATTGTTCTCTCTCTCTCTCTTATTCTCTTTTTTTTCATTCTTATTCAATTTATCGTCATTTTTCTGGTGCATTTCCTCTTTCATTTTTCCTCCTCCTCCTCCTCCTCCTCCTCCTCCTCGCCTTTCTTATCCTTTCACGTGTTTTACAATTAGATGGCCTCGCCTTTTAAGCTGAGAGAGAGAGAGAGAGAGAGAGAGAGAGAGAGAGAGAGAGAGAGAGAGAGAGAGAGAGAGAGAGAGAGAGAGAGAGAGAGAGAGAGAGAGAGAGAGAGCATTGTTACTAATACATTTCTCTTTTGTTCCATTGTATATACCTTTTGTTATTATTATTATTATTATTATTATTATTATTATTATTATTATTATTATTATTATTATTATTATTATTATTATTATTATTATTATTATTATTATTATTATTATCATTATTATTATTATTATTATTATTATTATTATTATTATTATTATTATTATTATTATTATTATTATTATTATTATTATTATTATCATTATTATGATTATTATTATTTTCATCATTGCTGTTTGACTTGAAATTAATGGAGACAATTGTTTTTTTATTTATTCTTCTAATGTTAAATATAGATAGATAAATAGATAGATAGATAAATAGATAGAGAGTGACAGATAAATACGTGGCAAGATAATGCAGAGGTTAGTAAGATATAACTTGATAAGATAGATGCATTAATAGATAGACAGATGGATAGGTAGATAAATACAGATAGAGTGAAAGATAGATAGATAGACAGATAGATAGATTGATGTTTTGTGTTAATGTCAAAGCCTGTTGTTTTCCTTTTAGTATTGAATGTGTGACTGAATTCTCTTTGTTCACTGTAATGTTATTTGGTTCTCTCATTAATACGATTGTCTTTGCTTCCATTCACTTAGGTTGGTCGTGTTGTTATCATTGTTTTTCTTTTTCTTTTTTATATATTTTCTTGTGCTTCATCTGCTCTTTCTCCTTTTATTCGTGTTTTCCTTTTATTTGCTTGTTCTTGTTGTTGTTTTTCGTCTTGGTGAATGAAAGGTATGAATGAAAAATACATAGAGATGGAAATGGGAAAGATGGAAATGTGGATAGGAAGAAATGTGAATAGGAGGAAATGGAGGAGGGAAAGAGGAAAAGGTAGATACGAAGGATTGGAGGAGGTAAAGAAGAAAGGTAAATGGATAGAGATATTGGAGGATGAAAGGAAAGAATGTAGCAGAAGGGAAGGATGGAGGGAGGAATATGAGGATGGAGGGAAAAAAGAGAAGATGGGAGGACAGGGGCTTGGGGAGGAAAAAAAAGAGATGAAAAGGTAGATAAGGATACATGGAAGGGAAAAAAAGAATGGAGGAGGAGGAGGAGGAAGAGAGGAAGGAGGTGAGAAAAAGGAGACTATTGGGAGAAAGAACAAAAATAAACAAGAAATACGAAAAGAAGAATGATAAGAGAGTAAGAGAAAGAGGAGGAGAAAGAGGAGGGAGGGAGGGAGGAGGAGGAGGAGGAGGAGGAAAGGAAGGAGTGTAGGAAAGGGAGGCGGAGGAAAAGGAGGTGGAGGAAAGAAGGTGGGTGAGGGTAAGGCAGGCAAACACAGAGGGGAATGGATGTAAACAAAACCACGTGGGTCTTTGTTTACATATGACGTCACAACATGGCGTCGGGACAGGTTACCAGTTATCCGTTTTCACAGAGTATACAAACCGGTGCTGAGTCGTCGTATGTACACACGTCCCCTCCTTCACTCCCCCGGCGAGAGCGGCGATGAGTATGTATGGTCAGTCTGACGCTACTGATGTGCACGTGGTTCCTGCTCTTGTCCTTGGCGAGGGTTACGTTCTTAGGGGCGATTCAGTATGGTTAGAATTTTGCCCGTAAGAGATTGCTGCAAGAGATGTCACCTTCGTATTCACAAACATTTCGTGAGTCTCGGTAACAGTATTTCCCGAGGCCAAAGACAAGATTTAATTTGGTCATTTTTGTGTGTTTTATGGGTGTTTTGTATGTTTTAATGTTTTTATTTTGTTTCATGTTCATATTAGTGAAACTGCA
Organism: Eriocheir sinensis; assembly: GCF_024679095.1. Classification (NCBI taxonomy): domain Eukaryota; kingdom Metazoa; phylum Arthropoda; class Malacostraca; order Decapoda; family Varunidae; genus Eriocheir; species Eriocheir sinensis. The sequence continues at coordinate 11,110,245 of NC_066568.1, read as the reverse complement.
TTAACGCAGTGAAAAAATCCCGTAATGAACACCACTGAGTGTCGGGCGTCGAACTCGGGCTTGGTAAATCAGTCGGCACGCTGCCCTGACTTTTACTCAGAAGGCCCGGGCTCAATCTCCGGCACTCAGTGGTGTTCATTACAGGATTTTTTTTTCGTCAATGCGTTAATGCAATTTCCCTAATGTCTGTATACACCGTGTGTGCCAAAGGGGTTGCTTAAAAGCGTCTCCAGCTACCAACTAGTGTGAGCGGGGTCACCTTCACCTTCACGTTCACAGTGGGGGCTGGGGCGTCAGGGACAGGCCGCAGAAGTGGCCCTGGCGCGGTGACCTTTTAGCTCATCGGTCTCGTAGTTAATATGCTGCCCTGCTTCTGCTCAGAAGGCCCGCGTTCGATTCCCGGCACTCAGTAGTATTCATTACGGGGTTTTATGTTGTTTTATGTTGTGTTTTTATGTTGAGGGTGAATAGGTCTTGAAAAACTACCATTGGACTTACAAAATGACCAGTGAAAGTAACTGCACAAAAAGTATATGATCCTTTTCAAACATTTGCTCTAAGGCGTCGAAATGTTTGAGAATACGGACCTTGCTTGGATCGCGTTAATACGACCAATGTGTGAAGTAAGAGACCAATTCAACTTTTACATTACGTCTTGCCTCGCGTAGAACAAGAGGCATCCGTTCAGCCACTCCCATAGTCCGGGGCAGATCGTGAACCCAAGTGTCCGGGAAGCAGTGAGCCTCAGAAATACATGTGTCCCGATTCCTGTCAACAGATGGCGAGGTGTGCTGTAGGGCGAGGAGGAATGGGGTGTAGCAGGGGGGATGTGGTCATTATCAGTGTGTGTTCATGCATCTTGTGTCCACTCACTTCACAGAACATAACGACCTTGTTCCAAGCCCTCTCTTTACAGAGACGTCAATTATTTTTTTTATATTCACAGTAGAGGAAACAGCTCAAGGCAAACACAAAAAGACAGCAAAAAGGCCCTCTCAGCACTGCTCCTGTAAAAGCACACAGTTATGAATGGCCAAAAGAGAGAGGAGTTCTGGATGGAGTGGTGTCTTGATACTCCCCTCTCCCCTTGTCCTCTGCCCATTGACAACTCAAAAACCAACGGCAGCTTCTAAACTTTTCCTCTTCTTTGAATTTCACATACGTCGTTACCAGTTTCTTTCTACCGGCCTATTAGCGCCGTATTACTACTAACAGAGAAAATAAATGCTTAGGATGTAGCTTTTAACCCTTAAAGTTGTTCATAGAGTTTGTAGTGAACGGCGTCTGGCTGACTGATGGTGCTGAAACTGATCTCAAGGGAACGATCGAGGAAGGGAGAGCTTGGAATCTGGAATGATGGAAGAAAGGAAAATGTAGAGGTAGGTGACAAGCTACGTGGAGAAAATGAAGGAATGATGGAAGAAGGGAAGAGGAGGAGGAGGAGGAGGAGGAGGAGGTGGTTAAAGAAGGAAGCAAAGGGATGGTAGAAGAAAAGAGGTGGAGGTGGTAATTAAACAAGTTACGTGGATGAAACTAGAGGAGTGGTGGAGGGAAGGAGGAGGAAAACACCTTGAAGACATCCGTATCACCTCACCTCCCCGCCCATCACCTTTCACCCCATCACCATCATTACACGCATAACACCATCTGTTGAAAGGCATCGGAACACCTGCATCCTGCCTCACCTCTGCTGACGGCCACCTGTGTTCATCAGAGCCATAGAACAGGAGCGTGTGGCCACCTTCACCACTGGCGCCACCTCGTTACATAACCGCGCGAAATTCAAATTGATAGTCTAGGTATTTCTTTGAGGTCCTGACGATACTAAGAGCATCCCCCCCCCAAAAAAATATCAGCATCAATTAGACTTTCCCTCGGGTCTTTCGGTAGCGACGTGGCCCCTGTGATGAAGGTGGCCACAGTCTTCTATTCTGTGGCTCTGACGATGGTGAGCTTCGGCCGGCGTCTGGGAGTGGCCGAACACGTTTCTATAGTTCAGCGAAGCGTGGCGGAGGGGACTGAAGGAGACGAACACATGGCAACACTGTATACATGTTTGTTTGTTTGTTTGTTTGTGTTACATCGGTAAAGTTTGTTTGTCGCTTATCATCTTGGTGCAGACAGCAAGTTAACGCGAAACACTGACCCCGCCGTCGTCACCATCACTGTTATCATTATTGTAACCATCGTTATTATTATTATTATTATTATTATTATTATTATTATTATTATTATTATTATTATTATTATTATTATTATTATTATTATTATGGAATGGCATTGTACATAGGGTTTGCCTCCTGCTGCAGACATGGAGTGGTGCCACGAAGTGTTGCTGATCAAGGAAAGGATAATAGCAATAATAATAATAATATTGATAGTGATAATAATTAAAGTAATAATAATGACAATAATATATGTTGATAATGATAATAGTGACGGAGATCACGACAGCCACGATCGTTTAAACACCAAACACTTACAACACACAAAACAAACAGAAACAAACACAACGAAACGGAGCAACACTACATACGGACTTATATATATATATATATATATATATATATATATATATATATATATATATATATATATATATATATATATATATATATATATATATATATATATATATATATATGTATATATATATATATATATATATATATATATATATATATATATATATATATACATATATACATGAGGGTAATATTGGGTTCAGCTTATACATACATAATAATATCGTTTGTTTGTATATAATCGTGGCGCGGCAAGAGTCTGTTCATCGCGGCGGCGGCCATTGCTCCGGTCTGAGTGGCTGTTGTGCCAAGTGACGTGTTTTTGCCCTTGAGTCCTCCCGGGTCGAGGCCTGTGGCTGCTGCAGCGCGTCCTCTGATGAACGGACCGTTGCGGCGCCATAACATAGTTCCTCTGAAACACAACGACTCCAGCGGCCACCACACACCAACACACACCAGACATACTCACATTCACACACTCCCACACACTCCCACATGCACGCAAACACTCTTAGCAGCACTACAAGCAGGTCGCCGCCAGTCGCCTGTGCCGCAGCAGCCCCAGCCAGCAGCAGGCGGCGAGCAGGGGCCACAGCGGGCGGGGGCGGGCGGGGCTGGCGGCGGCGGCGGCGGGGGCGGCGTCGGAGTCTTCGCTGTGGCCGTTGTGCAAGGCGGCGTGCTTCTCTCCTGCGGGGGCAGAGAGGGTTAGGGGGGCGGGGGGCACCGAGGGACACGCCAGGAATTTAATATTATACTTGCACTCTTTCCCTCCTCATTCTTTTCGTCCTTTTTTTCATGCTGAACTAGATTTTGTTTGTTTTTGTGTGCGTTTGCGTTTGTGTGTTTGTATTCGTGTGTTTGTGTGTGTCCGTTTGTATGTTTGTGTTTGTATTTGTGTGTTTGTATTTGTGTGTTTGTGTATGTGTGTTTCTGTTTCTTTTCGAGTGTTAGTGTATGCGTGTTTGTGCTTATTTATGTCTATCTTAATATAATATTCATCTCCCTCACACATATCTTTATATTCATATTTTTTGTTATAAGTTAGCTTATTTTTTATCTTGCATGTTCATCTTTCTCTCTTTTACCACGTTTGCACCGTTGTCGTAATGAAGTGCTTTTGTAGTTGGCCCCAGTTTGTGATGGCACGGACAGATTTTTTTATAGTGCTCCTTTTCTTGCTCTCTTTGCTGATGATGCCCTGAAGTTTTATTTGACCCGAGGAATAATCAATGGTTGGTTTTAAGTTACAGCAATGAAAGCAGATCAAGGGCAACAATTACTACAAAAAAGTCCAGTAAAAAAACAACAACAGTAAACACAAAAGTCCAGTAAACAAAAAAAACAGTAAACACAAAAGTCCAGTAAACAAAACAAAAAACAGTAAACACAAAAGTCCAGTAAACAAACAAACAAAAAAACCCAGTAAACACAAAAGTCCAGTAAACAAAAAACCCAGTAAACACAAAAGTCTAGTAAACAAAACAAAAAACAGTAAACACAAAAGTCCAGTAAACAAAACAAAAAACAGTAAACACAAAAGTCCAGTAAACAAAACAAAAAACAGTAAACACAAAAGTCCAGTAAACAAAACAAAAAACAGTAAACACAATGGTTGGAATGGAATTATAAGTAACGGGTTCTTTTTGTTTCCAGACGTGGGTTGAACCTCTTTTACGTTGTGTATTTTCTGATATGTGATGAGCTGAACATTGTTTTTGCGTGGGAAAGACGGGTATGCGTGGTGACCTGTTTGCTGTGACATTATTGTGGTGTGTAAATGTGTGTGTGTGTGTGTGTGTGTGTGTGTGTGTGTGTGTGTGTGTGTGTGTGTTTCATGTTCAGTAAATTCAAAGTGTTTGTATTGAAGAACTTTAAAAACCTTCCATTTCTCTGATATTTAATATGAAGTTGCAATAATTTGTCATATTATAATTTTAGTATCATGAACCTCGGAATATGTTTATGTTAATTAAATTCAAACTTTATATTGAAAACCTTTAAAAACTTTCCATATTTTTTCTGATATATATGACAAGTTGCATTTATTTGGGTCTGTATATGAATTTACTATAATTTTGCAACGCTCAACAAATGTACTTGAATTCTTATCCGAGGAGGCCATTACTAATACTGAATTGCCAACGATAAATATGACCCTTTCCAGCACTCCGTAACAATACCGTTTTAGTTTAATATTCAACAAATTTACGAGGCATGTATATATATTTTTTTCTGAAGCCTTTTTGTAGCATTGCGTTGTCAGTTGTACGAATGACCAGTTAAAAAAATCTGTAGCGGCGGTTTTTTCTCACTCAACAAATTCAGATAGTGTGATGCTATGCTTTGTCTAACACACTCACTCTGCATATTCAACACACTTCATATATAACACACTTCATAACTAACACACACAGTTCATACTTAACACACACTCCATTTTACACCTAACACCCACACACTACACTACACCTAACACCCACACTTCATACCATACACACTTCATAACTGACACATGCTTCATACTAAGCCACACACTTCACGCCTAACACACACACTCACGTCATAAGTGGCACACACACACACACACACACACACACACACACACTTCATACTAACACTATACCTAACTAACATAAACACACACATCAAATTTAACACGCACAGTGCATACTAAACATACACACACACACTTCAACACACTGTACACTTCACACACTTATTATCACACTTCTCACTTTATCATGACACACTTCACACTTCATCACATTTCACACACTTCATTATACACCTCACACACCACACACACTCACTTTACCCCCCCCCCCCCCATTACCCACCACCACAGCAAACACCTTCACCTATATTACCAAACACCACACACCTATCCCAACCACCACCACCACCACCACCAAGCTGCCGCCAGGACTAGATGACAGGCGGGTGGCCACTGATACCAAGGCACACACATATTGAAACTGGACCAAAATAACAACAGACCAGGCGGAAGCGAGAGTGTAGAGGCGTAAGCACTAATGAGTCATACTCCTAAACCTTTCGGCACCCAAGCACCCACATTTAACAAGGCTCCGTAGGATTTGTGTGAAGCAATTCATTGAGTAGTTTTAAGAGACTGGTGGTGGTTTGACGAAGTTCTTGCACCATGAACGTAAAGAAACAGTCATGGGGACGTGTCTAACTCCTTTTTTTGGCCTCTTGAAATGATACTGGGGATTGTAGGATTTGTGGGCATTTCCCTGGGTAGTTTTATGACCCTGGTGGTAGTTTGACGAAGCTTCTGTCCCATGAACGCAAATAAATAGGCATTGGAACGCGTTTAACCCTTAATTTTGGCCTTTAGCAATGATTGATGTAAGAAAAGGAAGTGTCTGAGAATACCGACCTATGAAACTCTGCTTATATTACTGCTTGTCTACTTTCAGAATGCCTCACTATCAGCGTGTATTAAGTTGATATAAGGCGCTGCTCCAAAAAAGTGAAACAATATGAGGTTTAAAGAGAGATCAGTTTCCGAAGGTGCCTTGACACTCCAATCTTGAAAGATGTGACAGATGTGTGAGACGTTGGATGTTATGTGTGAGACGTGAGTTGTGATAGATAGATAGACAGATAGATAGACGTGAGAAATGTGTGAGTCGTGGGATATTTTATGAGACGCGAGTTTTGATAGATAGATAGACAAATAGATAGATAGACAGATGCGTGAGATGTGGGATATTATGATACGTGAGTTATGATAGATAGATATATAGATAGATATATAGATAGACGTGAGAGATATGTGAGACGTGGGATATTATATGAGACCTGAGTTATGATAGATAGATTGATAGATAGATAGACAGATGCGTGATATGTGGGATATTATATGAGACGAGTTTTGATAGATAGACAGATAGATAGATAGACAGATGCGTGAGATGTGGGATATTATATGAGACGTGAGTCATGATAGATAGATATATAGATAGATAGAGAGATGAAAGAGATATGTGAGACGGGGGGTAATTATGAGTGAGATGTAATGCAAAGTCTCGCATTTCGCGTGTTCGAGTTTAGCGACTTCACATTTAGCGAGTCCAATCAATCGCTACCTTAACTCGCATTGGGTAACCATTTGTATGTGTTTATGTGTATGTATGTATGTATGTATGTTTGTATGTATGTATGAATTGTCTTTCTGTCTGTCTACATGTATAGTTAGTTTATAATATGTCTGTCTGTAGTCTGTTTGTATGTTGTTTTGTGTGTGTGTCTGTTTGTCTGTCTTTCTTTATCTATATACCAAACCTAGCTATCTGCCTATCTATCTATATTTTTCTACCTATCTACATATCTATCAATCTGTCTATCTTTCTGTCTATCAATCTATCTATCTATCTATCTATCTATCTAGCTGTATCTATCTGTAATTGTGTATATACCATTATCTCTCTCTCTCTCTCTCTCTCTCTCTCTCTCTCTCTCTCTCTCTCTCTCTCTCTCTCTCTCTCTCTCTCTCTCTCTCTCTCTCTCTCTCTCTCTCTCTCTCTCTCTCTCTCTCTCTCTCTCTCTCGCCTCATAAAGATTCATTTGCAGACATAATCGTTCCAACTTTTATTTCCTCGAGAATAACTGACTCGTTTTTTCTCATTAAATGCGTTTGAAATCGTGAATGTGGAGGAGATTGAGAGAGAGAAAAGGGGGGGAGATAGGGAGAGGAGAGATGGGGAGGGGGAGATTGAGGGAGGGAGGGAGAGTGAGTGTGAGAGTGAGTGTGTTTGAGAGTGATAGTGAAAACAAAAATGAGAGAGAAAAAGATAGAGGAAAGTCGAAAATAGTGAGAAAAACTGAGAGAAAAGAATAAAAAGAGAAAGCAAAATGAAGAGAAAAAGAAAAAGAAGAAAAACAATGATAAGAGAGCGAGCGAGAGATAGATAGACAGATAGATAAACAGACAGAGAGAGAGAGAGAGCACCACAGGTAAAAGAATTCAAATATAATACGTTTTGGCTCTCAAGGCAAAAGGCACGTACACACACACGCACACACACACACACACACACACACACACACACACACACACACACGTACACGTCACGAGCCAAAACACTCAAATTTTCGCTTCCTTCCTTCCCTTACTTTACCTTCCTCTCCCTTTTCTCCCTCCCTCTCTCCCTCCCTCCTTTCCCCCCCTCTCCCTCCTTCCCCCCTCCCCCCCTCCCCCCCTGCAAATAGTAACAGCGCAACACAATGGGCAAACACAGCCAGGAACACAATGGTTTCAAGAGTGTTTCCATTCCCCGTCTCCTCCCTCTCTCTCTCCCTCCCTCTCCCTCCTCCATTTTCTCCTCCTTCCCCTTTCCTTCCTTCTCCTTCTCCTTACTCCCTCCTTTTCCTCCTTTCCTTCTCTCTCTCTTTCTTTCCCTCTCTTACCCTCCGTCTCTCTCCCTCTTCCTTCCTTCCTTTCTCTCTTCCTTTTCTCCGCCTTTCGTTTTCCATCTCTCCTCTCTCCATTTGTCTTTCCTCCCTCATTCCTCTCCTTCTTTCCTTCCTTTCATATTCCATCTCTTCTATTACCCCATTCCCTCTTCTCTCTCTTCCTCCCCTTCCTTCCTTCCTTCCTTCCTTCCTTGCTCCTTGTCTTTCCCTGTTTCACCGTCCATATTTCTCTCTCCTTTTCCTCTCTTCGTTCCATTCCTTTCCCTCTCCTATCCTCTCTTTCCTTTTTCCCTCTTTCATTTCTTATTTTTTCTCTTCCCATTTCGCTTCTGTCAACGCTCCCTCCTTCTTCTCCTTTCCTTTTCCTTCCATCTCTCCCTCCTTACTCTCCTCCTCTCCTCCCTTTCTCCCTTCCTTCCCTTTCTTCCTCTTCCATTTTATTACAGTTTTTCTTTCCTTAGCCGCCTCTTCTCTCCCTTCCTCCGTCCTTCCCTTCTCTTTCTCCTATTTTTTACGTATTTTATCTTTCCATTCTCTCATCTCTCTCTCCCGCTTTCATTTTTCTCCTTTTCTCACGTTCCCTTCCCTCCTTCCCCTCCTCTCCTGTCTTCCCTTCCCTTTCTCCCTCTTTCCTTTTCATCTTTTCTCTTTCCCATTTCGTTATACTCCCTTCTTCTTTCTTCTCCTCCTTTTCATCTCGTTCCATCCTCCCTCTTTTTCGCCCTCTTTCATTTTCCATTTTTTTTTTTCCATTTCGCTCTTCTTTCCCTTCCTTCTTTCCCTCTTCCCTCACTATCTCCTTTCCTTCTTCCCATTCCGCTTTTCCTTTCCTCTTTTCCTCCTTCCTTTCCTACTTTTTCTCTCCTACCATTCTTTCCTCCCTCCCTCCCTCCCTTTCTCCTTTCCTCCCCTCTCTCTCTCATTTTCTTGTTTTCTATTCTCCTCTCAACTCTTCCTTTTCTCCTCTCCCTCCCTCCCTCCCTCCCTCCCTCCCCTTCTTCCTTCCCTCCTTATTTTATTTTCATCCCTCGCTTCACTTCCTCCCCTCCCTCCCTCCCTCTCTCCTTCCATCTTCTTCCACTCTTTATTCTAATTCCATTCCTCCTTCCAGTCACTCCCTTCCCTCCCCTCCCTTCCCTCCTTTCTTCCCTTCCTTTTTTCTCCTCCTCCTCCTCCTCCTCCTCCTTCTCTTTCTTTCTCATCCCTTCTTTCATTCTCCGTCTTGGTATTCCTTCTCCTACATTTTTCCTTCTGTTTTCATTTATTTTTCCCCTCGTTTTCCTATTCCCCTCCTTTCCCTCTCTCCTTCTCTTCCTTTCCTCCTTTTCTCCCTCCTTTCCATCCTTTTCCCTTCTTTACTTCGTTTTGCTATTTCTACTTATTCATTCTTTTTTTTTCATTGCCTTTACTTTTTTTCCTTTTCCTATTTTCTCTCTCCTTCCTCCCCTCCCTCCCTCATGTTTTTCTCTCCTCTCTCCTCTTCTCCCTGCTCTTTCTCTTCACTCTCTCCCTCAGGACTCCATATCTCTCTCTCTCTCTCTCTCTCTCTCTCTCTCTCTCTCTCTCTCTCTCTCTCTCTCTCTCTCTCTCTCTCTCTCTCTCTCTCTCTCTCTCTCTCTCTCTCTCTCTCTCTCTCTCTCTCTCTCTCTCTCTCTCTTATTCCTCGCTTTTTTCTTTTTTCTTCCTTTATTTTCTCGGTGTCTGTTCTGTATTTGTTTTTCTTTTTATTCTTTCCCTTTGGTGTTTTTTTTTGTCTCCGCCCCTCGCCTGTATCTTCCCTCCCTCTCTCATCTCTTCCCCTTCTCTCTCTTCCCTTCTTCCCTCCTCCTATCTCTCTCTCTCTCTCTCTCTCTCTCTCTCTCTCTCTCTCTCTCTCTCTCTCTCTCTCTCTCTCTCTCTCTCTCTCTCTCTCTCTCTCTCTCTCTCTCTCTCTCTCTCTCTCTCTCTCTCTCTCTCTCTCTCTCTCCATTTTATTTTCCTCCCTCCTTCCTATATTTACTTGTATCTTTCCTCCGTCTTTTCTCTTTTCCATCTTTCTCCTTCCTTCATTCCTTCTCTTTTATTTCCTCCCTTCTTCCCTTCCTTCCCTCTGGCTCTTCTGTGGTTTTCCCTTACCATTTTTATATTTTTCTCTTCTCTTCCTTCTACCTCCATCTTCTTTATTCTTTTCTTTCTTTTCTCCTTGTTCATTTTCCCTTTCACACTCTTCCTTCTTTATTCGCGTTCTGTACCTTCCCTTTCCTTTCTTCCTTCCTTCCCTCCCTTTCTTTCCTTCCTTCCTTTCCTTTCCTTCCTTCCTTCCTTCCCTTCCTTCCTTCCTTCCTTCCCCCTTGGTTTTCTTTTCTTTCCCTTCCCTCTCCTTCCCTTCCCTTCCCTTCCCTTCCCTTCCCTTCACGTTTCTTCCTTCTTACACTTCTTCCTCTCTCCTATTTCTTCTTATTTCCCTCCACTCACCTCCTTTCCCTCCCTCCTTTCCTCCAACAATTCTTCCTCCATTCTTATTCCTTCGATATCTCCAGGCACTTCCTTCCCTTTCCTTCCCTCCTCCATCTTTCCTCCTCCCTCCTCGTCTCTTTATTCCTCCTCCTTGTCCTCCTCTATTCTCCTCTCATCCTCTCCTCGGTCATATGATATTCTCTCTCTCTCTCTCTCTCTCTCTCTCTCTCTCTCTCTCTCTCTCTCTCTCTCTCTCTCTCTCTCTCTCTCTCTCTCTCTCTCTCTCTCTCTCTCTCTCTCTCTCTCTCTCTCTCTCTCTCTCTCTCTCTCTCTCTCTCTCTCTCTCTTTTGTCCCTTTCTTTTTTGTTTGTTTATTTGTTTTCGTTTTCTTCCTTCCTTCCACTTTTCTTGTTCTTCCTCACCTCAAACTTCTCTCCCTTCCTCATTCGTCACGGCTTTTCTTCTCCTTGCTTCCTTCTCTCCTCCTTCCTTTCTTCCTTCATATCTTCCTCCATTCCTCCCTTCCCCACCTCATTCCTTTGCCCTTCCTCATTCGCTCCCTCATTCCTTTTCTCCTTCCTCCTTTCCCTCTCATTCTTCGACCTTCAGTGATTCAGTCGGGTCAGCAGTTAAGAGCAAGAGCATTATATTCCTTATCGAACACTAAGAGACAGTAGTGGTCTTAAGTGTATGGCTTGCAGGCTTTTTACCACGAGATCGAGCGGTATTCTCAGACGCTACCACCCCTCACACCAACTCTTTTCAAACGCCGAATTGGAGATCAGTCGGGTTCTCATGGATATGTTTTTAGGTTCACGGCACAGAAAGAGGGTTACGCTGCCCTTGGACGGAGATCAGAGCTCACTAAGACCCCTAAATCCCTCTCGCACCCAGACCTGCTTATGAGAGGCGTCTTGGTGAGTTCTCAAACAAATCCTTACGAAATTCTTCCCTAAATGACACTCCCATAAGCAGGTCTAGACGTGAGAGAGATTTAGGAGTCTTGGTGAGGTCTGATCTCCGTCCAAGGGTTCAATGCATTCAGACTAAGTATCACGTAAATAGGACACTAAGTTTAATTTAGAAAAAAAAATAAAAGCGAGCATAAATCAGATTTCATCTCGATTATGCGGTTCAGTTCAGGTCTCCTTACTATAGAATGGATATCACGATCTTGGAATCAGCGCAGCAGATGAGAAAAATGATTCAAGGGGAAAGATACTTGCCATACGAGGGTAGATTAAGACATTTAAATATGCATTCACTGGAAAGGCGAAGGATGCAAGGAAACTTAATCGAAATTTGTAAATGGACAAAAGGCTTTGACAAGGGTGATGTTAATAAGGTTCTGGTGGTAAGAGAGCCGGGCAGGACACGTAGTAATAGGTTCAGACAAATTTGTATTCATCAAAGATAGGCAAGAATTGGTTTAACAAAGAGAGTGGTGAATGAACGGAACAGGCTTGGCAATCATGTGGTGAGGGCCAATACTAATAGTGGTGGATGAGTGGAACAGGCCTGGCAGTCATGTGGCTAGTGCCGGTATGATAGATACATCCAAGAAAAGGTTAGATAAGTTATAGACAGTGAGGTTAAGTGGGGTTAAGTTCACTGGAGCTGCTTGTATAGACCTACCTCCTCTTGCAGACTCCTTATGTTCTTATTTTCATCTCTCCATCTTTCTCTTCCTCCTCTCACACTTTCGTTCCTTGACACACTTTTTTCTTTCATCCTCCTTACCTCCGTTCTCCTTCACTTCCCTCCATTCTTCTCCCTTCCACACTTTTTCCTCTCCTCTTCCATTCCGCTGCATCTTTCTTAAAACCTTCTCTCCTCCCTCCCTCCCTTCCCTCCCTTTCTCCCTCTTCCCTCCAACACACCACTCTCCCCAATAACACCTCACTCCTTCCTTCCTCTTCTCTCCCTCCTCCTCCTCCTCCTCCTCCTTAGCCTCCTCCTTCCATCCATGTAAAGAAAACGAGTCGCCGGCGGCCAGAAAGCAATTGTAAGTCCCCTTGAATTTTTCTCTCTCTCTCTCTCTCTCTCTCTCTCTCTCTCTCTCTCTCTCTCTCTCTCTCTCTCTCTCTCTCTCTCTCTCTCTCTCTCTCTCTCTCTCTCTCTCTCTCTCATTATTTTTTATCCATTCATTCTCTTTCCTTCCCTTCCTTCCTTCCTTCCTTCCTTCTTTCCTTCCCTCCTTCCTTCCTTCCTTCCTTCCTTCCTTCCTTCCTTCCTTCCTTCCCTCCCACTTTTCCTCTTTTCCCTCCTTCCAATTTCCCTTTCTCTATTCCTTCCTTCCTTCCTTCCTTCCTTCCTTGCTTCCCTCCTTCCTTCCTTCCTTCCTTCCTTCCTTCCTTCCTTCCTTCCTTCCCTCCTT